>NC_089795.1:17239714-17427214 GCF_040412425.1 Macrobrachium rosenbergii | reverse complement strand
ATATATATATATATATATATATATATATATATTATAATAAAAGGAGCCCATAAAAATGTCAAAAGGTAGAAAGTTATTAATGCTCTATATTTCGGAGACACTGTCTGTCTTCCTCAATGGGTAGGTAATGAATTGATTCATTACCTGCCTGTCGAGGGAGACAGTGGTTCTCCGAAATATATAGCTGTAACTTTCTACATTTTGGCATTTTTATGGGCTCCTTTTATTAGGTGGAATTCTGTTTTAACATAAAATGTTTCACAGTCATATATATATATATATATATATATATATATATATATATATATATATATATATATATATATATATATATATATATATATATGTGTGTGTGTGTGTGTGTATTTGGATTATTTACATAAATGAATATTATTACACATATATAGATATACATATATGTTATATATATATATTCTTCTTCTTTTAACGTGCTTTTTTCCCATTTTTGTATGGGGTAAGCACGATGCCTTCTTTTGAAGGACTTTTTGATTTGGCTTTGGGGTAGACCTGTGGTCTCGATCGGCTGCCCTGCCTGACATCGCTTAGACCCCGGTAGCGTATGTTTCATGTATCATACCCGACCCAACGCCCTTTCTTCCCAGCAGCGAGAAGTTGTTGCGCGGGTAGGCGAGAGTTCGAGACGTGTGAGATGTTTGTTATGTTTTTAGAAGGTGTTGTAGTGGCTTTGTTTTGTGTATGTATTTAGTCTGTAACACCCATTTGCTTTTTTAAGCAAACCTATCCGTTGATTACATATATAATCCCGGGATGTCTACACGGATAGCAAAGTGTCTGCCTCTCTGATCAGTCGGCTGCGGATTTGAACCCGCGCCACAGACCTCTACGAAGTCCGAAGCTGCTGCTGTAACCGACTGAGCCATAGAGGCTCTATATATATATATATATATATATATATATATATATATATATATATATATATATATATATATATATATATATATATATATATATATATGAGAGAGATAGTTAAGAACGTAAATTAGGTTACAGTAAAGACGACAAATGTTCATTTAAAGAGAACGAAGAGATACGACAAGAGAATTATTCTCTTACCCCTTTTAAAACCACAATGGATTATTTAACACGTAGAAGCAGCATTTAGCCAAAAGAAATACTGCAATTGTAGGCAGTGAGGGAATATTGGTTTCATTAGCTTCCAGCTAAGCCCGAGAATAATGGGTGTTCATATTCTTTAAAACAGGATCCAGAAAAAATTTGGTCAATCTCATCTACTCTAGTTCCAATTACGGCAGATTCGTATTGTTTGTCACTTTAAGTAAAGCTGCTTCCATCGACAATTTTTTATGCATCTCATTTCATATTGTGGCTGGGTAATTCCTTGTTATATGACTAAAAATTGTAAGTTGTCAGTTATACACACACATTACAGAACGTTTCCCTTTTTTTTTGTCGACAGTGATCGCGATCCGACGTTGCATGATTAAGTACAATAAAAGGGGTTGTTTCTCCGTACATGACTTCTTTTAAACACAGCTTATGTGGTTTACGGTAATGTATTTTAATAGTCAAGATGAATAATTTTTACTCACTACATTTTACGTAAATACTTTCTAATTTTATGATATTCTTTTATTATTAATGAATTTTAATTACTGAAGTTTTAGTCGATTTGTTGATTCTTAACAAATTTTCCTATGTATAAGGTAACATATATTTTGAGTAATTGTAAGATGATTTTACGAATTGTGATTTTATATTTTATGAATACCCAATGTAAATATTGGAAATAAAGTATTATTATTATTATTATTATTATTATTATTATTATTATTATTATTATTATTATTATTATTATTATTATTAGAGTTTGTATGACATCGCGCTATCGAATTTTTATTTTGTTGTGTTTCTTTTGGCGTCTTCTTGGGGTTACGAAAGCATATCCGATTCGCCTTATAAATCGCTTCTCGCAATGATGTAGTTAGGGTATTAAAGGGAGGCAGTCACCCGTGTATTTTGTCATATTCCTCCCTGCTAATGTGAATATATCGTTAGGCCACGGAAAAATCGTGGTAACTGAAGAAATGAATGTTTGGTGTCAAGTAGTTGTCAATACATCGTTAAGTTGTAATATGCAATATCCATATTATCATTGCCTCCAGGAAAGGAAATTGGCCATTATTTTCCCAATGACTTGAAATATGATGTTTGGTACGAGGTTATATAGTTTGGTGAAGAACGTATTGAAATCTCCTGAGATCAAAATTTAAAGTTTCCATGTTGTCCACATACCTCATACGGTTTCAAAAGATTCCATATACAGATTTGTTAGGACAGAGCCAAGTAGACTGCCCATGCAGCAACTGAAGTTCTTACTTAAAAACTACCCTCAGACGACAAGGGGGAAATGCCCAGCGTATGGGCCAGTTTTTGCACCAAGAACGTTTCTAACACGTTCTGTAGGCACCTTGGTAAACAGGGAATCCACACCAAGGCTTAGTCATTTTTTATTGCCAAGAGGAAAATTCGCTTTGCTGAATTGTATACTGAATGTTTTCAGCGAGAGAGTGAAATGCCGGAAACAAGTAGAAAAGAGGTTCGCTACTCATTTAGATTTTATACATTAAAGCCTCACACTTGGAAACTAATAGTTTAGCGGAAGGTAATCCCGACGCGTGTGTGCGAGGCCATAACAATATGGATGGTGTAGGTTCAGTGATTTAATATTTTTCAAAAATTCTAAAGTGTTATTACTCGAGCTATCTTTGTATGTAAAAAAAAAATAAAAGCATTAATGAAAGGAAAATGGGTAAGAAATATTTGAACTAACATATAAGAATACAATCAGTGATTATATGGTAAAACAAATGTAACTCGTACTCCACATTGTTTGTATGTATATATGTGTGTGTGCGTGTAAATGTATATATGTGTATGCGTGTATGTGATCAATGTAGTTTTATAAAATTGTTTTACTCTTTGCTATCAATAACGGTGATAAGAATAATTATTGACAGATAGTAACGTACATCATTAATTGATTTATTGTACTCGACAGGTGATTGTTAATGAAACATTTAGAAATTGAATGCAGCGTATGAAAAGTCATATGGCAAGAAAATGCTTAAATTCTTCAAGACTGCCTTGAATCTTTTAACAGATTTCTGAACTCTACCGCATCTTGTTTTTGTGTCAGGAAATGACAGCCTTTGCTCCTTCATGTTTTCGTAAACCAGAACTGCCCGATCAAGGAGCAGGCTGCTCCTTCATTGGAGACTTCTTATAAATCTAAGTCTGAAAGAAAGAGGACCGAGGCCACTCCTCCTTTCTTCCTGCCTTCCTTCCGTCCGTCCTTCCCTCCCTCCTTCCCTCCGGTCCTGATCCCTGATTTCGGGGACAGTTCGAAAGTGGACGTTGCTTTTTTTGTGTTTTCTGTTCGAGGCTGTTTCCTGCTGCTGTCGCTCTTGTTTTAGATAAGGAGTCCAGAAAATTATTTCAGTGTTTAATATACAATAATTATATATATACATATATATACACATGTATATATATGTATATATAGATTAATTTATATATTCATGTATATAATGTATATATATATTATTTATATATATTTATATATACACACATAAATACATACATATACAAAGAGAGAGAGAGAGAGAGAGAGAGAGAGATGGTGACCTCGTTGTGTGATCTGTTCTCATGGGCCAAGCGGACAACCTAGGTTCGAATCCTGATTGAGGAAGGGCGGATGGACTCACTTTGTAAAACACACACACCCAAAGATGGTGCTTCGTGTATCACCGAAGCTGTTAATTTTGTATCTGGAGTAAGTCGGCTTTGGGGAGATGCATCCAGGGAAAAGGACATGGGGCCAGCAACCTCATCCCTCAAGGATTTGCTTAGAACCAGAAGACTAATGCCTGAAGACACGCTCTCCAAGTGGAAAAGAGAATGTGTGTGTGTGTGTATGTGTATACCTTTAAGTACACGGAAATTGTGTGTACGAGTATAGTCCAGTATTGTTTTTTTACGCGTGAATAGGTACTTAGGTGCATATAATATATATATATATATATATATATATATATATATATATATATATATATATATATATATATATATATAAATATAATATATGTACATTATATATACACATACACAAATATATATATTATATTATACACACAAATACATACATATATATACATATACAAATATATATGTATATATACACATACAAATATATATATTATATATATACACACATAAATACATACATACACAAAGAGGGAGGGAGAGAGAGAGAGAGAGAGAGATGATGATGATGACCTCGTTGTGTGATCGGTTCTCATGGACCAAGCGGACAACCTATGTTCGAATCCTGATTGAGGAAGGGCGGATGGACTGATAATATTCATATCATTGTTTAACGCATGAAGTTGTAAACATAGGAAGGAATATAATAACTTGGCAACCTTGACACAGAAAAAGGACTCGTATTTGGGTAAGAGCGAATGCGTCTTCTTGGGCACTCTTCAGCCTTCATAATTACAGCAATCTACCAATGGAGGAAAAATGATCGTTGATCATTTACGAGTCGATTGTCATATTGTCAGAGTTCCAGATGGGGATGGAGGCTGGAGGAGTTGCCAGGTATCGCCAGCAGCCTGTGACTAAACCCCCATCCCATTGTACCTTGACCTCCTTAACACGAACCAGAAGTTTTACAGACCAATGAACGAGAAGTTTGACGGCGAACATCATTCTACTCTTAATTTTCGTTGTATGGAAACAGCCTGCGTTGGTTGCAGTGCTTATTTTTCCCAGTCTGCAGCTTTCTTCGTTAATGTTGTTTTCAAGTGGTAACGATAATAAATTATAACCTTTCGGCTGTTGATTACTCGACGAAAACGGCAGATATTGAGAGAAACTGGTAGATATTCATATATGTAGAGAGAGAGAGAGAGAGAGAGAGAGAGAGAGAGAGAGACTTACATCTCCATGACCTCAACTATGATATATAAACTCTATAAATCTTACAGTTTCACGAAACGACAACATTAGCAACGCAACGGTTTGACATGATGAGCATCCCATAGGCAAGTCGGTTCTCGCGTGCTAAAGGAGAACAGAAATGGTCAAGATTCCAAAATTAAGGTGAAAAGTAAAGGGCACTGCAATGCCTGGACATAGGAAGACCGAAGTGACCAGACTTCCTTGGTTGTGACCCTCCTGCGGGGGGACGGGGCAGCTCTGAAAGGGAGGAATGCCGACGGGAAGGAAAGGAAAGGATACCATGCATGAAATGAAGGCAAAGATGAAAAATTGTTCATCCTGTTCTTGACACCGTGTGATTTACTTACTTGGAAGAGGTCGTGTTTTAAGTTGAAATCTTATTATGCGGTGATCATGATAGAGGGAGCGTGGCGATGATATTACTAATCCAGCTTTAGGGAAAATAGTGGAATCTCTGATTTTCTTAATCTAGACTCACCACTCTCCATTCTGGAGAGTTGTTAACGTTGGGGGAGACTCTCTCTCTCTCTCTCTCTCTCTCTCTCTCTCTCTCTCTCTCTCAACATCCAGCGATTAATTTGCAGCTTAATCAGATGGAAGCGTCATTGTACAGTTTTGGAAGGGATGTAAAGAAATCGTTTTCTTTTCCACGAGAAAGTTGACAGGAGACTTAGGAAAATGATTTGCCTACTTTTGTTTGGCTTCTCTGTGTGACAACTATTACCGATGCCATCCATGTGGTTTTGGGAAAAGAAGGAATGGGTAACCTCTTTCGTCTCAAACAGTGACCAGTGGTGTTTTCTTTTTCTATTTTCGTGATGTCGGTTTTGAGGTTTTAAGGAGACGTATAAATAATTCAGATATACGTTTGGATATCAATCACATGCAGTGATGGCAGTCTCAAGGAGAAATTTATTGAACGCCTGTAGAAAAGAGGTTCCTGTCTCTTGAGGTCTTCCAGGGTCAGTGTCGTTTGTCGTGGAGTAGAAGACCCTTTACAAATAGCTAGCGTTGCTCGTACATTTCATTTATTTGTACATTTCATTTATTTGCCTTTTTGTGAAAAAAACGAATTTAAAGAATTAATTTATAGGAAACTAACAAGTCATGGATTGTGGGAAGACATACAGTATATATATAATGTGTATATATATGTGTATGCAATATAAAACGGGATCGAATCTTTGATAACTATGTATAATGAGGTTGCATTCTTACGGAATGTTAAAAAACTCGGCAAATTTAGACAGAAAACGAATAAATAAATGAAAACTCGCGCTCATTCGGTTAGGGCACAGCCCGAGATTTCTGGATAATGGTTATATGGGCACAAGTTCACGTAAGGCTACTAAGTGTGAAACCTGAGGTAACACGGCATTGATTGTAAGGTGGCGATTTTTAATATGTGATCCTCTGGGAATTTTCAATAATGCATTTGATTTCAGGGGAAAATGAAAAACGGATTTTGTAACAAAATTCAAACCAAAACCTCCCTTTCAAAATACTGCAGTTATCGTCTCTTGAAATAGTATGGAAAACAACAGTGATGAATTCTGATATAAGAGTGTTCACTACTGGGAAAATTGCAGAAATCCTGAGCCTGAATATAGGCAACATGGCTTTTTGGTCTTGATGGTTATCACGAAACGGAACCTGTCATGCATAATAAAATGCCCAGAAAAATGAGAAACTACACTCTGCCGCCTGAGGCTAGGGCATGGCATACAAGCCTCACACACAAGTTTTTAGTAGTGAATGGAAATGAGCCATACTGTGATGACTGCCTGGTCCCCCTGACTGCCCAACACTTGGTAACTGAATGCCCCGGTCGGGACCTTCGGGGAAGCTGCCTCTCAGTGTGTGGTATTTTTAGATTGGTATCAGACGCAGGTGTTCTGCAAAACCTGTAGATTTATTTATATATATATTTTTTTATATATTTGTATATATGTATACATCATCTTGTCATCGTGCCTACAGTTTTTATATAAATTTCGTTATTTTCAATAACGTTAGTTTTTACAATGCCAGAGACCCTTAAATCAATCAATCAGTCAATCACCCGTAAGCATCAACACGAGAATACTTAATTAGCATTAAGTTGAAGACTTCTCGAGGCGAATGCGTTTTAAGGTTTTGTTCTCTTTCTTCCAAAAAAATGCAATTTCCAGTGTATAGTTACATTGTTGTTCTGTGCTATTATTATTATTATTATTATTATTATTATTATTATTATTATTATTATTATTATTATTATTATTATTATTATTATTATTCCCGGTTTTAGGTGATTATTTATAATAACTCGCTGAGTAAACTGCGGGCTGCAGTTGTCCCTCTAAAAGTGTATTGGTAACATATCGATTTCAGTTCTACCTGTGAAAGTCATCAAGTTGCGAAGCTGTACCACAACAGTAATACAAAAGTTACTTTTACATTTTCTTTTCCCGGTGACCCTTCGCTGAGGTAGATAACTCTTCATTCATGGTAGCCTCATAAATGAAGAGTTTCCTGCTTTATTGACATTTCCACTTCCGTGGACAGGTAGGAGGTCGAGGTCACGCTCCCACCCCGATTAGTCTCTGGAAATCAGGTTTTCTTGCTCTGGCGTCCCCGAGAGAGATCTTACATGGGTGCTTCGCGCGCTCTCTCATAGCATTTCGTGCCGGTTGAATCGCTTCTTGTGCCCTGGTTTACACACTCACATATATATATATATATATATATATATATATATATATATATATATATATATATATATATATATATATATATATATATATATATATATAAAATATAAATATATATATATATATATATATATATATATATATATATATATATATATATAATTTTTTGTGTGTATTGGAAACGAGCTTATCAATTTTAATGTGTGTCGTTTAAATTACTTTATTTTATTTGTCACCTGTGTTGTTTAGCCATTGCAATCATTTCTTTTCGGTCCGTACTTAAGGCAGGTAAGTAAAAGAAAGCCTATCGTCTACAGAACAAATTTACAGATGCAGATACAAACGTAATGATAATATGCATTTATGCGTTAAACGTATTAAGGCCAGAATAATTGCTTTGATGTAAATATAAGGCATTGTTACCTTAAATCCTTGTAGGTTCTTCATAGGTTGTATATATAGAAATATATACAAAGGTAAACCTTGAGCAGGAGATTGGCCGATGTTTACTGATCATCAGTGGCGAGATACTAAAGCCGTTGGAAAGTGAAAATGGATAAACGTGTGCCAGAGGAGAAAGTTGTATGTGACGTTAGCAGGATTAGAATGAAGATGATAAACAAGGGTCAAGCCCAAAGTTGAATGGAAGACGGAGTGAAATGAACGACGGCAGGTGAGAGCAACCGCTACAGAACGAATGAAAAGGTGAGTCACACGGGAATGAGGTAGCCACGGCAGAGGAGAGTTTGCCGGAGATCTCGGAGGAAAAGCATCAAAGAAAACAACATGTGGAATGCACGAAGAGGTTCTTGTACAAAACGTTCTTTTGTTAAGGAAGAGTAGTACTGGTGTTTAATGGGATGAATTGCGTGAAATCTGTTCGGATTTATAATCACAAGAGCGAGGTGAGTATAATGTTTAGAAAAGTGAGACAATGAAGAGCTTTGGAAACTGCCTGGTAAAAATGTTCGGTTATGAGTGCAATAGAAGTCAGTGGGTAAAGAGTGTGTACCACGTTTTGTTCATTAAACATATTGTATGAGTGGGTAATGTCCTGCTGAATATGTTCTGGTTTTAATAAAGAAACTTTGAGCCAAGGGACTTCCCTCCATAATGTGAGCCTTATGTTAATGCTTAATATTAAACAAGTAAAATATGGGCTGAAGTTTCTTCGGCGCAGTCGAGTTTTCTATACAGCGTACATGCTGTAAGAAAATTTCATCCACGGCCCATGAAACTCAGCCACCGTCTGGTAGTGGCCTGTGTTGTTGTCACCTATAGCGGTGCCAGAAGTACGATTACGGCTAACTTTAGCCTTAAATAAAATAAAAACTTCTGAGGCTAGAGGGCTGCAATTTGGTATGTTTGATGATTGGAAGGTGGATGCAACCCTCTAGCCTCAGCAGTTTTTAAGATCTGGGAGCGGACAGAAAAATTGAGGACGGACAGACAAAACCGGCACAACGGTTTTCTTTTACGGAAAACTAAAAGTGATAATTACTCTCAAGATTTAAAAAAAAAAAAAAAAAAAAAAACCTGCACCACCTAAGGAAACTATTTTCACAGAAATTAGTTTATAATCGTACAAATGAGATTTACCATTCAGTAAAAAGGTTTGTGATAAATGTAATAAATCATTAAGAAAGAATTAGGTTGAGTTTGTGACGCGTAAGCTTCATAAATGGATTTCCAGTTATTCAGATATTTACGTACCATTTTCCAGGTTATTTTGACATGATCATTGATGATGTCTCTCATTCTATCCGCGCTTTCACCTGCTACTTAAAATTATATATCAACGTCATTTCGGAAGCGTTAGGAAATTTGAATCGATCTGCTGCGTCCTTTCTGCCCTGTGTGCATTCTCACTTGCTCCCTCAATTCTGCGGAGCTTGACTGCTACCTCGAAGAGGAAGATGACTGACTGGCTTTTCACTCATTTCCATGGCAACTTGAGATGCCGCCGCAGCCCCCCCCCCCCCCCACACACACACACACGATCGTGCTCACTACTCGAGTTCAAGAAAACCCGTTTTAATGTCGGTTTAAAGATCACAATATGCTGTTTTAAACGAAAACCACAATATATAAAAGCAAAGGAATAATATGCAAGTGGGTAACCAGTATTCCTAACTGTGCATTTGTTCTTCAGTTTCTCTGTAACGCTTCGAAACGAACCTTGATCTGTGTATGGTTTTTAGAGGGCGGGAGACGGACCCTCAGTGGAGATGTCAGGTTCACTTGATTGGGACATCCTTGATCATTGGGCCCATTGTAGCGGTGTCCTCGTTCCAACATGCATTCAGGAGTTGTGCCTCTGATCCGGTTGGTTCGACAAATGGGGAGGAAGACGGTTTAACCTCCTACTTAAAAGATGTTCATTTGTTATGCACTGATCCTCTGTCGCGAGAAAGAGAAGAAAAACGTATTTGCGAGAAACTCGTTTACTTGAATGTTACGCAGTGGTTCATAATACTGCAAAACAGAGTTATGCGGTGTACAGGCAGTGGCCTTTATACTTTCACATGTTCACTTTATTTACCGAAGAATTTTTAGAAACAGGATTTTTTTATTTAATATATATAATATATATATATATAGTAATATATATATATATATATATATATATATATATATATATATATATATCTTTATATATATATATAATTTTAAAATAAATATTTTGATATTCAAAATGTAATATGCTTAGATATCGCTAATCAAAATTCTGTAGATATATATATATATATATATATATATATATATATATATATATATATATATATATATAATATAGTAATATATATATATATATATATATATACTGTATATTATATATATATATATATATATATATATATATATATAATATATATATATATATATATATATATATATATATATATATATATATATATATATTTTTAAAATAAATATTTTGATATTCAGATGTAATATGCTTAGATATCGCTGATCGCTTCTCTTATATTTCATTATTAGTTGCACGGATATTGTTTACAAATCCTTAAGTTATAGCTTTCTCTCTCTCTCTCTCTCTCTTATATTAGTTTTGTGTGTTTGTCTTGTCGGAGAATTGTGAAATCATCTGTATTTTTGTAAAGCCCTGAGATGCAAAAAAAAAAAAAAAAAAAAAACAGTTAAAAATAAACGCATAAAAGACACTGAACCCCATGGGGGGGGCGGGTTAGGGCCGTCAGTGCACCTCATGTGGTGCACTGTAGGCATTACTTTAGGGTTTTTGCAGCTTCCCTTCGGCCCCTAGCAGCAAACTCTTTCATTCCTTTTGATCATCTACCTCCGTTCATATTCTCATTCTTTTATCTTACTTTCCACCCTCTTCGACAACTGTTTCATAGTGCAGCTGCGAGGTTTTCCTCCTGTTACACCTTTCAGACCTTCTTAATGTCAATTTCCGTTTCAGCGCAGAATGACCTCCTATGTCCCAGCGCTTGGCCTCTGGCCTAAATTCTGTATTGTATTCTATATTCTGAAAGAAACTGAAAGTGCCATTTATAGGGCGTGCAGCAAGTCAGACTGTGAACGACGTATCACTTATATGACTTTGCCCCGGCGCTTAAATGAGTTCTGAGACCATGGGAGAAACTACCTTCGCTGCAGAGGGACACGATGTGACTGTTGTGTTTGGCTCCTCGTCTCCACAAGGGCACTATATGTATTCCAGCTCAGGCGCCTGCTTCTCACCCTGCATATGTTGCTGCTGTTAATCTTCACTTTGACTTAGTTTGTAGTTATTACCGAAAGACAATCTAGCAAGATGATTCATTTGCAATCATAAGCAACTGAAACAAAGATTGTTAGTCAGTTTTACGAATGACGGATGTTCAGTTTTACGTCAGCACCAAGCTTGAAGCATTACAGGATGGTAGACGGATTTTAGAATACAGGATTAGGAATTCGTGTGTTTTTGTAAAGGATTTAATAAGGAGAAATACACTGAAGCAGTGATTAAAATAAACAATGACATTGATGCACTTCTAAACACGCAGTAACCACGGGGAGCATTCTGGAAAAGAAACGTCGTGTAATTGCCCAACATTACGTCTAAAGCGACGCAGTTATAAGGAAAACAGTTACAAAGTTTGGGTAATGCTGAGGGTTGAAGCAGTTGCCTGTCAGCATTTTCGTTTAGGAACGTTAACCTTTTCAAGGTTTTCCATGCAAAAATAACCTTCAGTCAATCACGTTTTGTTCCGGAGCTTTTATATATCTGTTGAAAAGTAGTTTGTTACCAGCAGAATCCGTTAGAAGCAATGACTTCCAAGTGGTCTGAAAGTTTTATGTAACTCCCCCTCCCCCCTCTCTGAGTTTGCTCAAATTAAGTCATACAAAAGAGAAACCTTAGACTCTCTCTCTCTCTCTCTCTCTCTCTCTCTCTCTCTCTCTCTCTCTCTCTCTCTCTTAAAGTAGGTCATTGCTGTATGCCTATGGCTAGTAACGACGCCTACTCAAGTGTTCGACTCACGTCTGTCATTAAAAGTCTTTCTTCTTTTGTTTATCCTGGATTTTCAACGAATACTTCTAAACTCTAGGTTACATTTATGTATCTTAGAGCCGTCGACCTTGTTCAACAATGGACTGAACTTGATTTAAAAGATTTGTCCGGCTTTAATCCTTGTCAGTTGGAACATAATTGCATTATATTTAACCAAGGATGTGCCGGAATGTTTCTCGCCGTAACACACCAGTGATATTTGGTAATCACTTAAGCCCATTAGATCTCATTTGTTGAAAATCACTTTTACCGGGAATGGACTCCCTTCAAGGTTGCGGACGGTTACGGCAAAAGATGATTATTATATATATATATATATATATATATATATATATATATATATATATATATATATATATATATATATTATATATATATATGTATTTATATATATTTATATATATATATATATATATATATATATATATATATATATATATATATATATATACACACATACACATTTACACACACACAACACATATAATTATATATATATATATATAATTATATGTGTGTGTGTGTTGTGTATATATATAGATATATATGTGTATATGTGTATATATATACTGTACATACATACATATGTATAACTGATTCACGAAGATATGGAATGTGATGAATGTAGAATGAAGTGTAAATACCACGAAGGAGAAATGAAACAACGAAGTGGTTTCACTTTTTCCTTGTATTTGCCTTTATATATATATAATATATATATATATATATATATATATATATATATATATATATATATATATATATATATATATATTATATATATATATATATATATATATATATATACATACATATACAGTATACTGTATATATATATATATATATATATATATATATATACACACATATACAGTATATATATGTATAATATATGTATATAGTGTATATAGAAAGAGAGAGAGAGAGAGAGAAGCTGACAGGACGTAAGTGTATAACTTAATTGCATTAAAAAGAAAAGACTGCAAATAAGAGAAAGAGAAGAGAAGAAGACTGAACATGTAAGCGATCCGCTGTAATGCCTAGTGGTGACGTCACAGCCTTGATAAGAGGAGAGTGTGACCTTGTGGGTGCGATAGATAAGCGAGAGAAAGAAGCCTCTCTGCAGCGACCTACCGTAAACTTACTTTGGCTTCCTACACTCGCTAAATACTAAGACTCGAGGCGTTGCGCAAAAAACAGCTGTTGCCATTGTCGTCATTTTTCAAGTTTGCTTTCACTTCGTCCTTGCTTCTTTTTGTTTGCTTCAAATATAAAGATACAATGCGCCTCATTGGCAGCAACAAACATCTAAATTTTCGTATTCATATGTACACACACACGCGCACATTATATATATATATATATATATATATATATATATATATATATATATATATATATATATATATATATATAATAATTGTGTATTGAACGTTAATGTCTGTATTATAGTATAAATGTTGTAACACTTTGTTATGATGTTAAATATATATATATATATATATATATATATATATATATATATATATATATATATATATATATATATATATATATATATATGCATATATATACAGTATACTTTACGTATGACAT
Source organism: Macrobrachium rosenbergii (assembly GCF_040412425.1). Taxonomy (NCBI): domain Eukaryota; kingdom Metazoa; phylum Arthropoda; class Malacostraca; order Decapoda; family Palaemonidae; genus Macrobrachium; species Macrobrachium rosenbergii. Next base: position 17,413,369 of record NC_089795.1, on the reverse strand, counting down.
AATTTGTTTAACCTTTAAACATTGTCATACTCTTTATAACTATTTGCTGTGTTTTTTAACCAGCGGTGTTTTTTTAATCATTACTCCTCAAGGTTTTTGGCATAGCAGAACTAGGGTTTTTTTAATCTATCATTAATTTTTTTGTCAATTCTGTATGGCTGACAAGCAATTTTTTTTTTTTTCCTTCCATAACTAAAACGTTCACCTGAGTTGTGAAGAGACCTGTTTTACCAGTGGCAATGAAAAAAATCCCAGTGTGAAGAAGGTTAAGCGGTCGATGACCCAACTCTCCCCTGGCCCCTCCACCCCACCTCTACTTTCACAAGCAGTTTCCGGTTGCATTTTTTCCCTTCTCTCGTTCTGTCGGATCTGGGCTATATTGGGGCCTTAGGTTGTCCGTTCCAGCGGTCTCTGCCGTTTGGAAAAACAAACCTTGAAAATATATTTGATAAGAGTCCATGTTTATGTTTCCGTAATACTTGGTGTGAGTTACCTCGATGACGGCCCCAGGTCTCGCTGCTTTAAAGAAGATTTGAACACAACATTAGTGGGCATCGATGAGGACACGATATATTCTACATTTCCGTTAAAAGATGTTTATATTCGTCACACAACCGGTCGTGTATAATAATAATAATAATAATAATAATAATAATAATAATAATAATAGTAATAATAATAATAATAATAATGAAGTTCGGTACTGTCCTGATTCTCGGAGAGTGGGGTGGGGGCGCTCCATCATTCTGCATCCTTCTTCGGGACCAGTTAGGTGAGAGCGTGGCTGCTGCCTCCCCTGGCAACGGCAAGTAAGTCAACGCACACAGTTCATGACATGTACATTAGCGTTACTACATTCAGCGGAAATATGACTATATTGCTGCACATTGCGTCCTGTCTTATAAGAGTGATGGCCATGATGAAGACGTTCCGAGTGTGAGCAACCCTACGTTGCGTCACAGAGGCGAGGTTTCAATATTGATACGGCACAGCTCTTACAAAAGGGCGCGAAGGCGGGGCTTGCATGATTGTATGTTGATCACGTAGCCGATTTAGATTGCTAATGGCTCGTGTTTATTCTCCGTGCATGTGGATTGCAATGGTATTTTCGCCATGTTCATGTAATTTGTGACGCTGGCGAGCTTGTTCCTTGCTAATTACGTAAATGAGGTGGCGTGAAAATGCCTACCAAATTACCCAGCCTCACTTCATATTCAGTTTTGACCTTGGCGTGAGATTATTCTTCAAGTATTTCGGTTGCCCGGCATGATACTCGCTCCATCTGTTGCAGATTACACGTTGCATCTGATGCTGTCTTATGAGACTGGATGGGATCATATGGCATTAGCTGAGCGTTGATGCTTTAATATTCCTTTTTAGAAAAAAAAAATAGTTAAAAAAGTAAAGGAGAAACCGGGAACGCGATGTGTTGTGGTGAGGATTGCTCTTACGAAACTGTAATACAAAGTTATTTTTGTGGCCATGTTATTCAATGTGCGTTTATAAGTCAGCCTCTTGTTCGTCCTTTGATAATCTGGATTCAGTCCTTTCTAAAGTTTGGTCATTTTTCTGCTTGAATCAGCCAATAGCAATTTTATTGTTGCATATTACTTATTGGATGCTAACTACTTCCTTATGTGTTTTTTCTGTCTTTGCTTTACATGCCTTTTCTCATACAGCATTTATTCTTTGTAAACTTGCAAGTCAGGTTTGACTGTTTCGTATTGAATCTGTGCAGATTATGAATATGCTCTCTGTGTAGGTGTTTCACACTGTGCTTCATAATACCAGCTTCTCATTATCATCCGGATGAATCCAGTAGATATTTCCATCCATGATGTAACAAGTTTGCAACTATGCTGTCCATGGTCTTTTATTCCCACTGTAAAAACGTTGATCAACACATCTTTACTCATGCTACAGTATCTTTCATTAAGTCTGTGTTCCTATATTTTTTCTCGTATTGCTTTACCGAGACGAACATTCATTGTCTTTTATAAAGTCATCAAGGTTTTCTGTAGTGCCAGTCATGCAGGCCATTATAAAGTCTTCCTGTAAGTCAGTCCTTCTTCAACCAGTCACCAGCAGTCAGTTTGTGGCTCGGTCAGTCCTTTCCCCTTTCTTTTTCTCTTTGAATCATTCCCCCTCTTGTGATGAAGTGTGAAATCATTTACCTTTCACTTTACACGAAATAGGATAGTTCCTCTTGTCTGTCTGATGCCAATAAGACGAAACTAATTTGGCATATCGCATTGTAGACAGTAATATTCTCTCAAAAAATCCTCGCTTAGTCAAACTTTGTCTTCCTTTTCACCTTTACTAATAGGCAGCCATTCATTTCGTCCTCTGTAGTGTCCGTCAGATGTTTCATTAATTGTGCTCTCCTGATGGACTTTTGTCATGCCATTTTTATTTTTCTGTTAACTGAGAACTTTTTCGGACATCATTTTGTCTTCATTTGATGAAGGCAGAAACACCACCCTTTGACAGTGGCAGCTTATAACCCCTAATTTACATCTCTCGTTATGTTATCAGGTTAATCAGTGACTCCATACTCCAACAGGACGAATAGCAATTTGCTTATTAGCGGGAATGCATTTACTCGCTTAATCAATAGGCAGGTTTGCCACTCTATTGTGAATTGACTAAATGGTCAAATACTGCTATTCGTTATGCTCTTTGGAAAGTCATTCCGTACCTTTTCGTTTGTAATTCTCTTCATTCCATTTTATGTTAATCTGCTTCATTCATCATCATGCGAATGACCTGTTTGGTCCCAGTTCTAGGCCTATGGCCTAGACCTGGCATTTCATCCTAATCCTTCGGGCCAGCCCTATAAGAGCTGATTAGTCAGCTCAGTGGTCTGGTTAAACTATTTTAATAATAATAATATTAATCGTTTTCTTTGTCTGTCATTATTCATTCCCTTCATCATTCTACTAGCGAGGTTCTTCATTTCGTCGGAAATCCAGCTGCATTTTCCTTTTTCGACTCCTTCATTGAGTCAATTCATCCTTTGTAAAACTGGTCATCCATTCTATCTTGAAATCACACTGAATGACTCACAGTAACGTTCCGATGTAAATCAGTTTTCCTGTCACCAGTTTGTTCTGGATTTCACTAAGTCATGAAACGCTCGGTCTTATTTTTAAACAGTTCAGTCAGTATGCCATTTATAAATTCAAGCGCTATCTCATAAACTTATGATGCCGTTGACTGAAATGCTATCCGACCAGTTTATTCAGCATAAGGACTACGAGTTTTTCTTAGGTGTGTAAAGATGACCAGTCCTTTAAGGCTTCTGTCCTTAGTCGTATCATCATAAGCTTTCTTGTTTTTATAACATCAGTTTTGTCCTTTATGAGCTCATTCCATTTTTGGACTATGCATTTGTTCGTTATGATCAAAGTCAGTTATTGAACGTTCCATTGCTAGCTTCGCATAATAGGATAGAGCTTTCCGAGGGTAGCAATGCTTCAGTATAAGAGAAAGGGCTAGACAGCGCTAGGTAGATAATTACATAACTGCCAGAACGGAAAGTTCAGGATATGCAACGGTAATCGGCATGCTGCTTTTTTTCTCTCTCTCTCTAGGTTGATCTGAAGTTTTTACACAGCTAGATCTACCATGATTCAGCTATTATTGGTTTTATCTGGTACTGTCTCCTTTTGTGCTGTTCTATGAAACCACGTCTCCGATCCTGGGTTTTGAGTTTTTTTAGAACATTAAACATCAGTATTAAAGGAATGGAATCATGGTTGCTTCTATCACAAGAGCTCTCGCACATTCAGTCTCTTGTACGTTTTCAAGACGGAATTCGTTTAAAATAGATCTGATCGAAGATGGCAGTTCTAAGTCTGAGGGTGAAGAAAACTGTAAAAATAGCAAATGTGATTTCCATAACATAATGCCGTAAGGGAGGGACTGTATCGGAAAGATCATGAGTAGGATACGAGGCTATGGGAAAGCCTGCTCAAAAGATCCACCCCATCTGTTTTAAAACGAGAAAAACATTTCATTTTGATACAGAGCATTCCATCGAAGTGTGAATCGGTGCCGCAGTTCTATAGAATTTGCCACATGCAGATAACAGGGGTTGTTTGAAATTTGACGGGACTAGATTATCGTGACGCTTGACAGTGCACCTGCGACAGCCAAATCTGTTGCATTTAGAATGTAATAACAATTGAGCCAATCGATAGGCTGCTCTAGCATCGCGTTCCCCTCTCTGCAGACGTTCCAGTTAGAAACAGGAAATTCTTTTAGGAATCTATAAACCGTGAATGCCAGTGTAGTATGTCGTATTTATTATTCTTTGTTTATTTTTTATTAAAAAAAAGTCAATTTAAAACAGAGAAGCCAAATTTTAAAGGGTTAGAAAGCCCTCTACTATTAATGGTCAGTTTTTGTAACCCCTATATTGACATCCCTCACTCAGTTCTGGTAGTCCTAAATTCTTCTTTTAACGGCGGGACATTTCTGCGACTTACTTCTCTTTCGTAGCCCTTTAACAGTCTTTTCCGGTTAGTCTCTCTTTTCCTTCAGTTGAAGGAATCCATTTGAAACATGGCAGGACTTCTGTACTCTACATATAATAATTCCCACGATAAGTACTCACAGAAAAAAGTTTCAGATATTTACTCCATAAGATTCGAATGGAAATTTACCTAGGATAATGAAAGCAAAGTAATTAAGCTCAAACCTGCTGCTTGGTTGGAAAGACTGACATATTTGGTCGCTGACGTCCACACGTCCTTATCTACGGGTCTTTCGGCTGAAATAGCGTGACCAGGTTCCGTTGTCGGTGTGAACAATTGCATTTTTTCATGTAATAAAATATTATTAGGATATCAAGCAACATTTGATAAGTGAAGTCCATCTCACTCTTCAGGAAATGGAAAGCCGCTGTGCCCTGTGAGAGCATCGATTTCGTTTTTGCCTTTGCTACAGTTTATTTGTTTTATGCAACACGAACAGAGGTTTCAGTTGATAGGAGGAGTTCCAGCTCGAGAGTTGAATGAAATAGGAAACCTTTCGTTATTGTGTACACTATATAAGGGCTTTTAATTACTCACACAGAGAGAGAGAGAGAGAGAGAGAGAGAGAGAGAGAGAGAGAGAGAGAGAGAGAGAGCTGCCCTATTCAGTTACTAAAGATCAAAATAGTAAATAAGTTTAAAGTGTTGGTAACTACTAAAGGTAGGTTTAGTTTATTTGTGGCCCAGAGTTAAAAAAAAGTTGGGTGGGTACGAATACACATGGTTGTAGCATATTGGTTTTGCACACATACACTTATTCATATAGGCTTTTTTGTACAATTAAATACGCAACTACAAAAAGTTATGCAAAGGTACTGTAACGATCACAACCCATTTTAAGCAGACACCCTCTGTCGATGAGGACAGTAGTTCTCCAAGGACGAGTTTGTGGCCTTTTCTGGGATGAAATCTTTCTTATTTTATTTACCCATATATATATATATATATATATATATATATATATATATATATATATATATATATATATATATATATATATATATATATATATATATATATATTTTTTTTTTTTTTTTTTTTTTTTTCCAGGGTATGTCAGTTCTTTTGATGAGCGTAATCAGCCAACCTCTACGTGAGTAAAATCTTTTCTTTAAACACCAGTTTTGGTTTTGCTCTGCAGTAACTTTAAAAATGGAATTTAGAAAATACTCTGACGTGCAGGACTCTGACGTACAGGGCGTGTGCTTATTATACCTTCAATCGCAAGGCTGAATTTTATTCTACACTTTGTCCAAATTGCCATTGCGAGGTATGAAGACAGGACAAATGTGAAGGACTACGCCAATGATTAGCATTTCTCTCTCTCTCTCTCTCTCTCTCTCTCTCTCTCTCTCTCTCTCTCTCTCTCTCTCTCTCTCTCTCTCTCTCTGTTTATCGAAGGAACGAACTTACAGTATGACGAATGGCAGTGTGTATGGCAATAACGGTGACTGCTCGTTCCCTTTCTTTCAGGAAAGTTAAACTGTTCATCTCTCTTTCCACTTGTGTTGATCTCCTGATTGTTAATTTTAGCTTTTCTTTTCATTTTCCCCCATTTAACGCTGGTATTTTTTCCCAGTTCCATCTATTTCTTACCTATTCACCATTAAAGCTATAAATTTGATTTTGTCAATGGATGTTTATGGTCAATAGTTATCTATGAAGGTTTCAAAGGGTTGGGCCATCTCTTGTGGGACGGATTTTGTCCCAGCTTCTTCTCATTAGAGATTAAGCTTGCGAAGATTAAATATCTGTGGCATATTGGTAGTTATAGTGTTTTTTTTTTTTTATGCAGAAGGATTTCAGATTGGGATTTGTCCACGGAGAAAGGAGCTCAAACCTTCCCGCTCACTCTGTTTGGGTTGGGGACAGAGCAGAAATTCTCACAATTCTGTCTCTTTTGTATGCGTTAGACATTAGAATGAAATAGTCGTATGGAATATAAATGTAGTGGTTTACTAAAATATGTGACTGACAAGTGTCAGTCAACGTAGAACAAACAGCATTACGTGAAGATAACTTCTTGAGTTTATCTTGGGTTTTTCAGTCTGCGTTCTTTGCGACTTCGACCTTCTTCTTTGTCTACTATACACTGTTTTTGGGAAGAAGAAAAAAGAAGAGAAGCATTTTATTCTTTGAATATGTTATTCTGCAGCACACCTCCACAGTTACGTCAGTCGCTCTTCTCACATGAGCCGGATCATCAACGACCTCTGCACCAGAGCTGGCCTCTCGCGAACGTATACTTATTTGTTGACTGTTGGTCAGTTGCAACAGCATGTGGGAGGTGAATTTTTATGACTCCCTTTGGCCGAACATCGTCCATGTGGCGATGCAAGAACATACTGCAGTTCATGTGTGTTGGCGTGCCAACAGTTTTTTACACACCTTAGTTGGCGCTCGAATCCAAACTTGTAGGCAAGAAATGTTACATTTATTTCGTGTTCTGAATATGGAAATCTCCGAAAAGGGCTGGAAGTGGCTGAGTAACTTTTTACATTTGAAATTATGTTATAGTTGCTCTCTTATTTCAGTTCAGGTAGACTGACTTGCTCTTAATTATGATTTTTTTTTTTTTTTTTTTTTTTGCTCAGCAGTGGTGACCAGGAAGGTACAGACAAGTAAAACACGGACAAATGGTGGCGCTTGGGGAAATGCTTTTTGGCATAGCGCATTTTTTCTGAAAAAGATACAAGTACATACACACACGTTTATTATATATATATATATATATATATATATATATATATATATATATATATATATATATATATATAAAAATTGTGTTGCATTCATGTATCTCTAGCGTATACAAAATTCTCGGAAGAGTCGATTTCCATATTTGCATCATCATAGCACAGTTATAGGCCAATGTACATAAATGCCCCAAATACTGCCAGAGGCAGTGGCATATTTACGATACCTCTCTCCGCTATATCAGCGATGAGGCTATGATTACTTCGATGTGTGAAAAAAGAAGTCGTCGCTCAGTTCTGTGTAATTGGTTAAGGTGCCACCACGTTCAACTCAAAATTCATTTGACAAAAGGAAAAGGAACAAATGACTCAAGTTCGCCCGTTAGGCTAAACCCGGATGGTATATATTATATATATATATATATATATATATATATATATATATATATATATATATATATATATATATATATATATATATATATTTGTAATGAAGAGAGAGAGAGCGAGCTTGCTTATAATTACATGAACACGTGATATGTTTATCAGACATTACCATAGGTAAATAAATAAAGAGACTGAATGTAGGTCCTGACCAGTTTCGACTTTATTTTTAAGCCATTGACGAAGAACCAATACATAGCGGTAGAAATCACAATATATATGCTAGGGGGACGGTACTGACAAACATACAAACCGTTGGAGATCAAAAGTCCACGCCTGACAGGTGTCAAAGGGGAGGCATGTATGAACTTGATCCTGTAATTTTACAAGAAATTTATAAAATGTTTAAATTTCAAGGAAGGTAGTAGATATGTGCAGAAAAAGGATTATCAATATGTGAACATAGTTCCTCACCCTGACACTAACGAGTTTTGCCGCCCCTCCCTTGTGCGTATTGTCCTCCTAGCATATACATTATGATTTCTACCACTATGTATCAGTCCCTGATAAGTGGCTCAGAATGAAGTCGAAAGCTGCCAGGACCTACTGTACACCCAGTCTCTTACTTGTTCTAAAAGCCTGTGGTGGTTTTTATTCTATATATATATATATATATATATATATATATATATATATATATATATATATATATATATATATATATATATATAGATAGAATAGTGTATATATATATATATGATGAATATACGTAATATATGTACTTACATACATAGAGTATACAGTCCTCTTGCAACTTACTCACGCATTGCGTTTTTCATATTCACAATTATTAATCGACAAATATCGATTTAGATCATTTCACTTTTCCTCGGGACTAACTTACACCCAAGTGGAATTATGATAGATAAGTGCTTCGTCACCTTCATTACGGCGCTGAATAATCCTGATGGGTTCCGGCGCTTGGCCTTCAAGACCTAAATTTCATAATCAATCAAGAAAGAACGATAGACAGTTACTTTGAACACAAACCATCAAGTAAGATGTAAGTTGATGTCGACTCTACCGTACATATTCCTGTCGAACTCAGTTTCTGTACTTAGAATCAATATCAACCCATCTCCACCATGATAGTTGATTGCTAAGTTTGTAATACTGCTACTCATGAATTTTTGGTACTTAAACACGCTTGACTGTTTTTATTCACAAACGTTAAACCAAAAATATCGCTTCATATCCAGATCATTATACTTGGAAAATAACTTACACACAAGAGGAATTAATTCGCCTTGGGTGTAGATTATTCCCAAGATATAGTGAACTGGATCTTAAACCACATTTGGGACTTAATATTTGTTAATATATACAGATATAGATATATGTATATACATATATATATGTATATATATGATATATATAATATATTTCTTGTAGGAGGGGATGGTACCGAAACGGTTTCCCAGCAGGTCTTTAGGGATGAGATTGCCAGCTCCTTGCCCTTTTTGTTGACCCCAGAAAATGCTGGTACTCATTTACATAAAAGGCGCCTGTTTATGTAGGTATGTATGTATGTGTATATGTTTTATATATACACATATATGTGTGTGTGTATGTATGTATGTCTGTCTGTATGTATCAGATTTGCCTTCAAGGGAATGTAGTCTTGTAACGAAAGTTAACACCAAAACACAAATAATGAACACCCCCGCTTATTGGCTACATTCCCAACACTGCTATGGTCACAAAGGAAGATGCTCTGAGAATTACAAATATAAAATCAAACTGCCACCGAAAATATGTTGTTTTCTTCTCGGTTTTAATCCGGTTTGATATTTTCTTTGCTCGCATCCTTTTCTGTTTCAACGTTTGCTATGAATCTTGCCTTGTGATGTCAGTTCTTTTAGTTTTACTGAAATATGTTTATCTTTACATCGTTAGTATTATTTGTTATAGGCCATTTTAACTCCACGTATGTTGTAGCTGTGATTATTATATATCAGTTGCTCTCCATTTGTGCTTTGATATTAAATTTTATTAAAGAATAGATTTTATATATATATATATATATATATATATATATATATATATATATATATATATATATATATATACATATATATATATATATATATATATATATATATATATATATATATATATATATACATAAATATATATATATATGTGTGTGTGTGTGTGCGTGTGTGTAAAATTTAATTAGATGCCGTACATATTCGATTTTGACAATATAGGAACAATACTTCTAATGGGAATTAATGTATTTTATTGACACAGACAAGTCATACAGTTTATTTTATAATTTGCACCGTATAATTTTCACCGTTATAATTATTACTATGGACAAAACATACCCCAAGAGACACAAATGTAATCAAAATGAAAGAAAAGTAGAAAATCATTCTGAATAACCGCAGGAAACTGCCTCAGTGTGTGAGGAGTATGGCCAGTTGTGTCTTAGCCTACGTTTTGTCATTGCCTTGCATCAGATAACTAATAATTGAATGTAATAAACATAGTTGAATAATATAATCATTGAAAACATTAAAATGCAATAACAATACACTGCACTATATATAAGCAATCGGGTACACTAAGTTGAAATAAATGCAAAAGCTGATCAAGATGGTTTTGTTCACAACCGATCAACTGATTTGGTCGTAGTATTTTTGTTTTTTGAGGAATGTTAAAAGCTTTATGTTTTGAAGTCTTGTAACTTTATCGATACGCTTGGTATTGATATTGCAAAATGCATTAGAAGACGAATGAAATTGTTTTACATTACCTCTTAAATGCAATTATGAGATGCAATAGTAAATGTTATGCTCTGATGCATTGTATATGGTTTATTTTGCATGATTTATTGTCCTGAAATATGTTCTAGATAGTTTCAATAACTAGTTATTTGATGAAAAAACTAAATAAAACCTGGACTGTACTATCATTATTTCAGTAAACAGAAGCAATGCAATACCATTAAGATTAAGTAAAGTAGTATGTCAAAATGAAATAGGCTTGTTGGCTGTCAGTATTCACCATATGGTTTTGTAGTTATGTAGCCTATACTGTGAAAAAGATAACATTATTTCAGTACACATACAGATCGTTTGTGCCCTTGTGTTTTTTTGCTGCCACAGTGTGATGGTATTGTGAGCTTGTTGTGCATATTAAGACACTTGTCATACTTCTGAGCCTACCCAAAAAGATAAGGCGTATGTGGCCTACATGAGTCTAAGAAAAGCATATGACAATTTCGATAGAGACAATGCAGATGTACTGAGCATGTCAGATATAGGAAAAAAGTTCTTTAAAGCGATTGAAAGATTTTATGTTTGAAAGAAAGTTTGAGTTTGAATATATCAGTGGGAGAGTTATTGATTTAGTATAAATATTGGTCTGAGGGGAGTGGTGTATTGTCTCCATGGCTGTTAAATACCTTTGGATGGAGTGACGTGGGAAGTTGAATATAGGTGAAAATTGGTGAGAAAAGAAAATGAGACGTGCAGGAAAATTAGAGTAGTTAATGTTTGCAGAGGATACAGTAGTTACGGGGGTTAGTGAAGAAAGCGACTGTAATGCTGAACGAGCAGTTTATGAGTAAATATGAGTAAACGGAAATCAGGAAGGTAGAACGGCATAGGCTGATATGGATGATCGTAGAATTGAAGCAGGTCATTCTTATTTGTGCATGGAAGTAGACATAATGGATGTTGGTAGGATGAGTGAATGGGTGAGTTGCACCACATGGAGGTAGCAGGGTTTATGTTAAAAAAAAAAAGCTGTTTAGCACCAGGAGTGTCTATGAAGGGACTGTTGAACCAGCTCCCCTTTATGGAAGTTAAGTGTGACTATTGAAAAAGAATGAAAGAAAATTGAAGATGTTGAGATATACTGCTTGCGAGGTTTGCATGGCATAGCAAGAACAGAAAAGCTGAGAAATATAGAGACGATCAGAACAATTGAAAAAGGTTATTGTTAGGTAAATGGGGGTTATAGATAATTTTGAGAATATGCTGTCATCTGGAGAGAATGAAGGATAATAGGTCATTTTAAATAGTGTAATGTCATTCGTAAATGTAAGGAGGAAACAGGAGAGGTGTATAGTTTGGAGGAGGTATCGGAAAGGAAGGGCTTCATATCAAGGAAGCGTAAGAATGTGTTCAAGACAGAGGTGAAGGTGATGTGCTTATAGCCGCTCAATGCGCGCCTGATGAGCCTTCTCTGCAAGTGTATGAGTAAAGTTAAGTATACCTTAGTTTAACCAGACCACTGAGCTGATTAACAGCTCTCCTGGGCTGGCCCGAATTATTAGACTTATTTTACTTGGCTAAGAACCAATTGGTTACCTAGCAACGGGACCTACAGCTTATTGTGGAATCCGAACCACAATATAGCGAGAAATGAATGTTTATCACCAGAAATAAATTCCTTTAATTCTTCATTGGCCGGCCGGAGAATCGAACGCGGGCCTAGGAGGTGCTAGCCGAGTACGTTATAAACCCATCCAATGAGGAACCACTCTGCAAGTGTATGGAACGGTTGATAATACAGTATGTAAGTTACCTGCACAAGGGCTCCATCAAAAGCCTGGAAAGTATGAATGTGGTTGTGACAGTATTATCGTTGGCGTATTGATGAATATATATACATTCATTCACACACACACACACACACACACACACACATATATATATATATATATATATATATATATATATAGAATGTATTCACGCTTGTCCATACATACGTATAGACAGGCGAGCATGTGCGTGGGTAACCTCTCCAATTTGCAGCGTTAAAATGACAGAGGAGGGTTGGTGAGAAAGGTGAAGTTAAATCTCTTGTGATCCTCGAGGGGAATCCTCGCAAAAGCCGGAGGTTCTGTTTTCGTTGTCGTGCGCAACCTGATGTCGTGAGATCACTCTTCAGATTTAGAAGTTAAGCGACATTTGCCAAGCAGGAAAGACTGCATATCATATCACTATGTATCAACAAGTTGATGCATAGTTTTATAGCAACTGGTTTTCAGTGTTGGTGCTTTTGCTGGTTCCGCCTCACCGAAATATGCATTTTTCCTTTAGATAAGGCAGCCAACGGTTTTCTTACAACTGAGAATCATTGACACAGTATATTTTGATGGCTATCATTTATACTGAAAGAGTATGTCTTTTGTAATGCTCCGTATTACAAGTTATCCTCTTGGATGGAAGACTACGGTAGATATTGACATTATTTTCATTCAGAAATATTATGAGACTCCAACAGCAAAGTGAAGATAAAATGGCAAACATTTTTCTAATACAACAGAAAGTGATCATGTTTAGACACTTCGTTCATTCGCCTATAAACATGATGATGAGTACAGGTATTTGAATCATATTACTTTATAGACTGTGTGTGTGTGTGTGTGTGTGTCACGATGTCATATCGTGCTAAGACGCTGTAGTGAAGCTTCTTCTCTGCTGGCGAGCCCCGCCTTTCATATGTTGCGTAGTCCCATCTCCCAAAACGAGCTAAGTATATGCTTCCTCTTTTTTTTTTTTTTTTTTTGCATCTGTTGTTTGTTATTTGTGTCCTAGGCACAAATCTTTCTTCGCTTTGATTTCCGACTGCAAAAAACTCCAGGTTACCAGCCCAAATTCTTGACGTAAGTACAGGAAAAAGAACAAGACTTGCCAAACCTGTTAATTGATCAGTTAAATTACTCTTAACCACAAACCACACTCAGATTAACGATTAGAATTTATCTTGAGGAGCTACTGGAACATGGCATTTAAATAGCACACACATACACACTCATATATATGTATATATGTGTGTGTGTGTATATGTATATATATATATATATATATATATATATATATATATATATATATATATATATATATATATATATATATATATATGAGTGTGTGTGTGTGCGTGCGCACGAGTGCGGGGATAAACTCGTATATGGAGTCACAGAAACCATTAATACGACTTTTTCTTAATTAAACGCATTCTACATAATGTACTGGAAGAGATTTTCGTGGGACGAACCGTTAAACAATGCACGAACCAACGATAGTAAACTGGCTGTGTAAGTGAAAGGGTGTGGCGAGTATTTTTAGTGTGGGTGTGACCCAAATAAGAAAAAAAGAGAAAAGGATAGAAAAGAATTTGATATATGAAATTATATTCTTGTATACTAATGCTCGACATTAGCCAAACAAACATATACAGTATATATATATATATATATATATATATATATATATATATATATATATATATATATATATATATATGTATGTATGTATATATTATAGTGTGAGTATGCATGTGTGTGTTTATATTTATAAATACTCGCCCTGCGTCATTTTTCTCTCTGGAGAGCTTGGCCCCGGAAGGTGTTAGCCGTACAGATATCACTAATTTTTTGCGTAGTCTGTGCATTGTAAGAATTAAAATGAAGTCAGTTGTAGAGATACGTAGAAGTGTTAAAAAGTTGACTGTAGGTGACATGATGGATGTGAGTATTTAGAGGTTTGGTCTTGTGGAAAGAATGAACGACAGGCTGCGAAGCAGTGAGAGGGGAGGAACAGAGGAAACCCCAGAGAGGGATGGATAGACAACGGTGAGGAAGGGATGAAAGCATAGCGGCGAGAGTGCTGCTGGCAGCGCTCTGGTGAATGTCAGGTTGTGGGTGGGGGAGTTCAACACTTGCCCGATGAGTTAACTGTAGGTTTATAAAGCAACAATTGTGGAGTTTTTCTGCACAAGGTCGCTACCAGTGTTTCAGTAGTTTAAGTATGGATTTTGCAGTGACCATCCAGTTGTTTTACCTCTGGCTCCACCCTAGCTTGGTGGCAAGGGCTTGATGTTAAAGAAGTATTTATGTATAATATATATATATATATATATATATATATATATATATATATATATATATATATATATATATATATATATATATATATGTATATATTAAATATATTATATATGTGTTTATATATACTGTATATATAATAATTATATATGTGTTTATATATGCATAATCATAATTATGTATATGTTTGTGTGCGTGCGTGTATGTATGTATACAATTGCGTAATAACAATACTAATATATTTATACTTGTAAATCGGTAAATTTGTATATGTATTGAAATTTATGATTGCATATATCGATAAACTTGTGAACAATAACGAGACAAATAAACTGAAGACTTGAAATTTATGTAGATTACTTGCAACACGACGTGATTTCAAAGGAAGGATGTTTCGTCTTATTAAAATGAAGCGGGCGTCTTTGAAGCCCTACCCTTTTTATAGATTTCCGAAACCTTAGATTTAAACATTGCTAAAATTGTTCTTATTTAAAGAATTGTTCATTCAGTGTCTCCCTCCAAGGATTAACTGATTTGTGTCAACTGTAGTATAAGGATGTTTACTCTTTAGCCGTTAATAACTTGTATTTTAATTCTGCTATATGCCGTGTGTTATGGAAAACTTTAATGACGGTTTCTGCATATAAGTAAATAATATAATAATCAACTAATACAAGATTTCAGTATTAGGACAATGTATAATTGTCAGTGACTTATTGCATTTCACCTCTTTCACGTGTTTTGGTGGGTGTGCAGTGGAAGCTTTGGTGAATCCTCTTGCAATGATCCGACAGTAAAAGTGCCAAGGATATTTACACTAAACTCCCGCAGTCCTTGGTACTTGGTAAGCAACTGTCTTCTCTTGCTCGGGAAAAGCTGGAAGAATGCGAATAAGGACCCAGTTTGTATGAGGAGAATTCTAATTATATTTTGGTTATCTAGCAGCCTCAATAAGAAGCCTAGCATTGAAGACAAAAGCTGATATACGAAAGAAACATACAATATACTTCAAAACGCCCTTGGCTTCACGTTCACTGTTTCATATTTGTAATTTAAAATTAAATGCAAAGAATTTTGTTACAGGTTTAGTTTTTAATAAAGTAGGTGTAAAGTGATATATATATATATATATATATATATATATATATATATATATATATATATATATATATATATAAATATAACCACAAATATATCTACACGATTTGGTCCTTCTTTTCAGTAGGTCTTTTGGGATGAGGTTGCTAACCTCTGTATACATACACGCATACTTACACAACTAAATGTATATATATATACATATATATATATATATATATATATATATATATATATATATATATATATATATATAATACATATATATTAATACATGTGTGTGTGTATAATTTGGTATGTTTGCACATTAAATTTCACAGTATTTTAAATTTCGAGCGGTGCATTGATCCCTGTTTTCACTGACTTTCGCAACTGAAAGATTGAATCATCCGTAGGTGCAGGTGAGTAAAGTCTTCCTCATTCCTGAATAATCACATGTTTACTTAATTCATTTTAATCTTAACGAATATTTTTTTCTTGATTTCTACATTTGGCACTGAAGCAAGCAAAACAAAGAACACAAAAAGAGAGCATGAGACTCATCACTATACCACTCGTAATCACTCTAACGGAGATCGAATTGTCAGTTATTTCGCGTACGGATCGAGAAGTGAGCGTGCGCACTTGTGTCTGTTCGTCAGGGCGAATAGCGGGCGACTGGTCAGGTGCGCTGTGCCCCATTCGACCTGCTGGCTCGTCCCACGGCAGGATTCTTCTTCTTCTTCTTCTTTCCTCTTTCGTTCTCCGTGCCTCCCCTACCCAGCTGCCAGCACAACTGTTCCACGGACAAGGTCAGACGGGACTGCCTTCAGACTCCAGCCGGGCTGAAGTACGTACAGCTGACGATGAAACCCGTGGAGCGAAAAATCGTGTGTGTCGAAGTGTATCGTTTACTTCTTTTCTGTTGCAGCCATAGAGCAGCGGTTTTGGTAGGGGCCGTTTCAACACTTCTTCGTTATGCCAGCATGCAGTTTTGCTTCTATGTTAAAGATATAGCTAGTAATGATTTGAAATAAATACTATTTAAGAAAGTTATATTCTGAGGAAAATGCTCTTTTCTTATTGTAGTGGTAATACAATGGTGGTACGGTAGTATTTCTCTAAAAGCGATTCCATTTTCTCAGTATTCCGTAATGCTTGGAACGAATTTTTATTCCTGTACAAGTGGGATATACAAAGTAAGCAAGTAGAAGTCAATAATTATTATGATTCCCTGATTTTTGTGAACATTTGGTTATCTTGATCCAGAGATATAAAGAGGCAGTTAGCATATGTATTTGTATGTATGCATTTGTCTGTGTGTAAAGAATTAGCGTATATTCGTATGCGCGAACTCATTTTAACGACTTTATTATTTTATTCAATAAGAGAATGAAAATGTTAGTACACGGGGCCAAACATAGCACGCGCACACACTCACGGCCACAGACAGACACAAACACACATATACATGTGTATATATGTATATATATATATATATATATATATATATATATATATATATATATATATATATATATATAAATATAGTAAATAGTATATATATAATATATATAGTATATATATATATATATATATATATATATATATATATATATATATATATATATATATATATATATATATATTGTATATTATGTATATATATAATATAATATATAGTATATATATATAATATATGTATATTGTATGTTATATATATATGTTATATATATATATATATATATAGATATATATATATATATATATAGATATATATATGTATATATATATATATATATATATATATATATATATATAGATATATATATATATGTATGTATATATATAAATATATATATGAGTGTGTTCATGTGTATCCATTGTCTCCTACCATTTCTTTAGCCCAAATACAATGATACCCATTCACAGCTGAGTGGGCTTTGGGCAGTAGGCCAGGAGCAATCCCTGGCCCCTAAACTTGATTGAAGCCCTGCACTATTTAGCCATGATGCCCACTGGCTTATCACACCTACCAGAGTTGGGCAATGCGGTTGCCACATTCCTATGCCTTATGTATATATATATATATATATATATATATATATATATAATATATATATATTATATATATATGTGTGTGTGTGTGTAAATATATATATATATATATATATATATATATATATATATATATATAAAAAATCATCACACTAGGTCAGTAGTTGTTTAAATTCTTTCATTTTTGCTCTCTGAAGTTTGCTTTTGTGAGACCGTTTACCCTGAAGATGTGTACATAAAACACGAGAGCACTTGGTACCTTTCTTTATTTTTCACTTTTCAGTTTATATATATATATATATATATATATATATATATATATATATATATATATATATATATATATATATATATATATATATATATATGTATGTATGTATGTATATAAATGTGTGTATGTTTGTGTCCCAAATGTTAAGCCGTAAATATCTAATATCAGATTTACTATACTCTGGGAATAATTACACCCTGTGAGAATTATAATTGATAATTGCTAATTTACCGGCGTTGATTCGAAGTGTGGCCTAGCTTAGAAACAACGATTTTGATCACCCTGCTATTGTTGCAGAGGCCTTTTCTTCAAAATCGGGAAAATTATTTATATGATGATTCCACTTTGCAAGCTAAGAAAGAGTCTCTCTAATAAACAAGTATACCGACCAATATCCATAGCTAGCAGCAGCACTTGTAAATGATTGGAAAAAACGTAAATGATTGGAAAGAACTTAATTATCATCTGATGTGGTTTCTGTAAGAACTAAGGAGGTTCTAACAACACTGAAGACGAACGGTTTTAACCTTCTCTATAGTTATGCAGTGAGATTTCTTGGAAGAATATTTGACTGAAATGATATTTGACTTCGATATTTGACTGGCTTGTGCAAAAGCACTTATCAGTTACAATTTCCTTTGGGTCTAAGTTATTCCCAAGTTATGTTGAATTCGACGTTGAATGATATTTGTGTCTTTAAATTTGTGAGTATAAAAAAAGTCATGATTAACTAAGTGTTTAAACTCGCTAATCAGCTACGAAAATCCTTGGGTCATTTAATGAATTTTAAAAACAAAATTTTAGAATTTTACTTAGCTTGTTCCGTTGTTATTTTTTAAATGTATGTGTGGATGTGTGAGTAAATGTATTTATTGTGTGCATGTGCTCCAGTGTGGAAGCGTGTGGTTCCAGAGCTTGGCCTCAGGCCTAGACCTGGTATTTTATATTAATCCTTCGGGCCAGCCATATGAGAACTGAATGTCAGCTCAGTGGTCTGGTTAAACTACTTTAGTAATAATAATAATAATAATAATAATAATAATAATAATAATAATCAGATGTCACGGTGGAGATGGGTTGATGACGATCCTAAGCACTTGTACACTGAAATCGATATCAACTTAACCTACATATCTCTTGATAGTCGGGTAGTCAAATTCACTGTCAGTCATTTTTTTTTTTTTATACCAGGCTTCGGTTCGATTCCTGGTCGGCGCAGAGTACATGTCGGTTGTAATTCCCTTTGAGCGTAAATTATTCCAAAGGTATAGTTAATTCGATAATAAATTATATGTGGCTTAATATTTGTGAATATGAAAAAAAGTCTCTTGTATTAATGACTTCACACACACACACACGCATATATAACTGTATATATATGTATATGTATGTGTGTGTGCACGCATTTAGTGGCTAATGTTCACTAATGATAAAGTGTTGACTGATGATAGGAAAGAGAAGTTGCAGTGCCTGTTTGAAGTAGTAATAGCCACACTGCCCTCTTAACTTCTCGAATTCTTCGCGCTTTTTTGGATAAGCTTGTCACTACAAAGCTTTAAGATCCAGGTGCAAGAAATTGAAGTGGTTTGAGATGTCTGGTACCGGAAAACGAACCCGCTTCACCATAATCACAACGAAGTCACGTTGTCGTCCTGACCATGAGAAGGATAAAAGTCTAGTGCCTCTCCTATGTACATATGCAGTACCTTTCGTTTTCAGATATATTTTCTAGAGCTGGAATAGACCCATCCTCACCATCATAGCCAAGTGGGCAATCGTTTTTATTGCTTTTTAGGCTGAAATATATATGTAGAATCTACAGGTCACTTTTTACCAGATACGTATGTAATTGTAATAGCCACAATGCCCTCTTAACTTCTCGAATTCTTCGTGCTTTTTTGAATATGCATGTCACTACAAAGCCTTAAGATCCAAGTGCAAGAAATTGAAGTGGTTGAGATGTCTGGTACTGGGAGACGAACCCGCATCACCATAATCACTAAGATGTTTGCAGGTGGAGAAAGTAGGAAAGTGCTAACAGCAAGAGTAAAGTAATGAGCCTGGAAGAATGTTTCATATTGTGGAATGATGGACCTGGTTGATTCCTAGTTATTTTGGAGTAAATGTACATAACGATGAACAGTACATGAAAACAATACATGAATTACTTTTGGGTGGCAGGGAATGCAGCAAGACCTTCAAGAAAGGTTTGCAAGAGACGTGGGGTGCCTATAGAAGCAAAAGTTGTGTAGACCTTGTGAAAATCGGTGCTGCCAGCGACCAAAATGAAAACTTTCAAGGTATACGGTACTTCAAATTTCTTTCAAGATCAGTAAAAAATTTTCAAGATACTGGTATAGCATGCAACTATATAAAGAGTTGTATCTAGAATAATTTTTATTTATTGTAACTTTGGCTCAAATGTTACAGAATTCTGTAAATTAAAGGAGCAAATTAAAAACAATTTACCTTTATGAAAGAAACAAAAATAATTTTGCATATTTAAAGCAAATAGGAAACAATATTGAATTGCAGGATAGCCTAATTACTTAAAAAATTAAATATCTTCTTCACTGTCAGAGCCTTGGTGTAAACATACTGAGGGCTTGTGTGAAAGATTTTCTTTATATCTTCTGTAGCATCGGCCACTTTTCACGTCTTCAATGACACATTTCGGTGGTGTCCATGAGTAACATTCGACATTTTGCCGAGTAATAGCTTGCTTTGCAAGAAGCCTACCTGCAACATTCTGACCTTAAGAGAGTTTGTTTTGTTTTCACTTGATTCAGTTGTGAAAATATTCTTTCCACGCAGGCTGATGAATGTGGTAATACAAGGAGATCACACAAATTTAGATAGCAATCTAAATTTTGCCATACCACTGCCATCAACCACATTCTGTAACCCATACCAAAATGCCGGGACTAATTTTATAAGCATAGTCATCACTGCCTCCTTTGAGTAAATAAGAGCCCTCCATTCTTTTTGTAAGTCATCGAGTTCACGCTCAGCTACTAAAGAAGGAAAGTTCACTGCAAGTTTACTGATGGACTTGAGTGGTCTGTCAATAATTGTTGCTATCTTTGGATCCATGTTCTGCAACAAAGCAATGATGCTGTCCTCTTCAAAAGGAAACCTTTTTCGTATTTGTGAAGTAAGCATTGAGAGGAACCCTAAACAATCGGAACGAAACCTGCTTTCATTTTCTCCTAAGCTCTCTGTCAAGAGAAGTGCCTCGCATCTACCACCAAGATGGATTTCATTCAATTCTTTATAAATCCCTGAGTTACAGGGATCAGTTATTGACAGATTTTCTATACATGACACTTCATCTTCAATGAACATCCCCAGAATGTTTCTATACTCGCTGCATATAGTATTGTACAGGTTGTGCAATAGAAATGATTCAGACTGAAACTGAGTATTCAGATTGTCAACTTTCTTCATAATAAAGTTAAGAAACAGTAACATATGTTTCGTTCCTGCATCCATCATAACCTTATAAAGTCCTGATGCTCCATCTACTTTGTGACAGCCTCACTCGGAAAAAATAATGGGAGAACACCCCACTGTTCTATAGCCCGCTCAGTTACTTTCCCACGTGACAGCCAAAGGGTCTGTGCTAACTTCAAAACTTTGTGTTCAGCCAGTTTTTCAGCACTTTGGATAACACTGAAATCATTCTGACGTTTAGAACTGCGTGCAAAATTTGTAATATTCTTCAGGAATGATTCCAACCATGATGGAAGAGAATTACTCTCTCACTGATAATTGATATTTTTTGATGAATGACTTTTTCTATTCAGTTTTTTTCAAGATTCGTGTAATTTTAATTTTTTTATCTAAAGATTTCAAGCTCATAGTGAATTTTTCAAGATCTTGAAAAAATTTTCAAGCGCTGGCAGCCCTGCTTATGATCACCAAATTAGTGCAAGGTGCTCATTATGGAATTAGAGATTCAACCCTTACAGGTATGATTGTTAGTAGGTCCAGGACCAGATGGTCTCACTGACATTGCTTTGTTAATTACATGCAACTCATTTAGAATTGTGTATGTCATTCATGAATGCAAATTCAGTTTTGAGAAACATGTCCGATCTATTGCCTCTGCAGTTGCATGATAAAAATATGTATACTGAGAAGGTCTTTCAAGATTTTGAGAGAATGTCTAACTCGAGGAAGTCTTCTTTTATTCTGCCCTGTTTTGGGTATTATTCCGTTTGGTCGTAAGCAGCCGATTCTCATCTTAAGTTCTTCAATTGAATTTCTACTGCCAGATCTTAGCTCAGTATAAATGCTGTTTCAAAATTTCGTATTTCAGCTCATCCTTTGTGTTTTGGTGGTTTTAGGCAATACCATGCTCTGCTTAGTGTTGGTGATGCGGTTAATTCTAAGAGGCTTGCCTTTTTCTTTTGTGAGCTACACACCACACAGTTTTCGAGAAGTTTTATTCTTGCTGAGACCGATTTATGAATTAGAATATAAAATTAAATCTTTGGAACTTCAGAAGTTCAAACCTGGTGCAATGGCTTTATTTTATCGAGCATGATGACATGAGTTACACTTTATATTTTAAATTTTGACTTATAATATTTATTTTGTAGGTTATCCGTTTTATGCTTTTTTTCTTTTATGGTGTATTGTTTACTTTTGTTTCTTTTTCCTACTGGGCTGGTTTCACTGTTTGAGTCCTAAGGCTTTCAGCATTCTGTTTTTTCAATTAGGGTTGAATCTTGATTTGTAATAATAATAATAATAATAATAATAATAATAATAATAATAATAATAATGCTGTTGAGATAAATTGTTTGTATAGCATATGTGGGGGAAAACTTATTGAAAAGCCTAGAAAAGTGGGGATGCGACGAGCATAAAAAAAAATGTTAGAAAGGACGATAAAATTTTTCCAAGGTGATATTATTATGTGCGGGAATGGAGAATGATAGCTTGGGGAAAAGTGAATATAATTCTGAAATGTTTAGAGGAATGCGGAGAGGGGGATCGAGAAGCGACAGTTGCATGCGATTAATGGAGAATGAAGTTGTGTTAATCTATACGTCATTTTAATTAATTATAAGTCCTAAAATATATTTAGTATTTTTTGTCACAAAAGCTCGCAGGTCCGCTCAGCTGTCAGTGGACATTGCAACCTCATATCTAAACAGACTTGCGGAGGAAACCAGAAGGCTGTGCCCCTCTAGCGCAACTCCCTCCAAATGGAAAAGGTGTATGTTGGATATATATTATTATTATTATTATTATTATTATTATTATTATTATTATTATTATTATTATTCAGAAGATGAACCCCATTCATATGGAACAAGCCCATTGGGGTCATTGACTTGAAATTCAAGCTTCCAAAGAATATGGTGTTCATTAGGAAGAATTAAGAGGGGGTAAAGGGAAATACAGAAAGAAGAGATCTTATTTTTTTAAACAGAAAAAATAAATTAATAAAACAGTATATAGATAAAAATTTATTAAAATGCAAGACGGATTGTATTACGGTAGTGATGCATTGCATCTTTGCTTGAACTTTTAAAGTTCTAGCTGCACGACATTCCACAGTCCAACGGTGTGAGAAATAAAGGACCTCTGGAACTGAGAAGTTCGGCAGCGAGGCACATTTACTGCATATTGGTACTGCTGTTCAGCAAATCTGGTTGCTCTCGGCAGGAAAAGGTGAGCAGGGATCAATTGTGAATGCGAAAGATCGCTATTAAAATTCAACTCATGAAAAATTGACAAACAAGAGAGTATCCGTCGATGATCCAAGTCGTAACTTCTAATATTAGGAAATAGAAACCTACCACCAGGAACCACTCTATCCAAAAGGCTTCAGACTCATTTAGCAAGAAGGGACTCTGCTGACTCTCCCTAGAGGGGAGGGCAAGGTGGAAAATTTGTATGACATCTGCCAATCAATAATGTTTTCGTTTTACTGCGGTTCAGCTTCATACCCCACCGACTACACCGTTCACTAATCCGCTCCAAGTCGCGATTGAGACTAAGGACTGCTTCATTTCTTATAAGTAGAGACTTTACTACACCCACAAGTTGCATCATCGGCATAGTGAACAATCTTGTTTTCCAGGTCAACAACCATATTATTTGTATGCACTAAAAATAACTAAAAACAACACTACCCTGTGGAACTCCAGACACAGTGGGTCTTGGTTCGCTAAAGATCCCAACAACAACTCGTTTCTGCCTACCTGTAATGAAAGCTTGAAGTAATCCTAAAGTATATCCAACCACCCCAAGATTCTAAAGTTCGTAAATAATTCCTGTGATTTACTAAATCGAAAGCAGCTCTAAAATCTATTGGAATTACTCTACACTTAAAACCCCTATGATTCTGTTGCAAATGGCAAGTCAAATCTAAAAGAGCATCGCAGGTGTTTAACTGCTTCCTATATGCATATTGACTATCAGCAAACAATCGCTTAGATTCCACATACTTATATAGTGGCTTAAAAATATGTTTTTTTGCAACTTTGGAGAGCACAGACAAAATAGAAATTGGCCTGTAGTTACTGCCATTCTTTGGAACAGGCACTGTATTGCTAAGCTTGCACTCATCCACAAAGATACTACGTCCCCATAAAAAACTGTAGAATCTACTAATCTTGGGAGACAACACACTAGAAACTTTTTTAAAAAACAACGGGAAGAAACTGTCAGGATCTTCTCCACCCCAGCTATCAAGATTATCAAGAATTTTCTTAACATCTCTTGAGCAAAATGCAAATTTTGTGAAAATAGGTTCAGGATGACAAGTATCAGGGAGAGGGACATACTCAGCTGATTGCTTAGCTTCAAAAGCTCAGTGCAGTAGTTCAGCTTTTTCTCAGGCCCAGTAACCAGTCTACCGTCATCTGTTAGAAGTGGAGGAATTAAAGATGAGCCTGGCCCAATGATAGATGGTGCCAATTTGGCCCACCACAGATGAGGCTGAGTAATTCCTTCAAGTTTCCGCTTCAGCTATATGATAAGTTCTATTCACAGCACGGCAAGACTCAACAAAAATGGTGTAATTTCTATGTGAACGATTTCATCTCCATATGTTAAATTTGGTCAGTTTGTCATGGTTGGCCCTTCTGCTGGTATCATCAAACCAAGGCGGGTCATCTGTCCTAAATTTGATGACCTTTCTAGGGACATATCTTACTAAAATAGCCATCAACATTTCATTGAACTTCTTGGTATCTGGATCTGGTATAGCATCAGAAATATTAAGTGCTTGACAAGCTTCAATAATGCTTGTCAAACACTTAATATTTCAGATGGTATATCAGATCCATATCCTAAGAAGGAATTAAACGAAATGCTGCTGGCTATTTTGGTAAGGTATGTCCCTAGAAAGGTCATTAAATTCAGGACAAATGACCGTCCCTGGTTTGATGGTACATGTAGAAGAGCTTACCATGACAAACAGACCAAATTCAACAGGAGATGAAATCGTTCACATGAAAATTACACCATTTTTGTTGAGTCTCGCCTTGCTGTAAATAGAATTTATCACATAGCTGGGAGAAATAACAATAATTCCTTAAAGAGGAAACTTGAAGGAATTACTCAGCCTCATCTGTGGTGGACCAAATAATGTGATTCCAGTTGGCTCTAGATTTCAGCCAGGTCATTTTTCCAATGGTGGAATTAGGAATATATTGACTGACAGGTCTGTCCATCTCAGTGGCACAGTGATCGGAAGTGCCTACATACTCGAGACCTTGGACTTCACAATAGCTGGACCATCTGTGAATATGAGTTCCAATCTATTACCAGAAATATGCTTGGGCTCCTCAGTTAGCTGAACAAAATCAGGGGATACACAGAACTCGAGAGGAGACCGGCCATGCTGATCTGTGGAATTTGAATTAAGCCACTCGCTGTGTTTTGCATTGTAGTCTTCACAAATAACGAATGAAGCTTTTGAATCTTGTGACTGAGCCATACTAATCCTCTCCAAGAGCCAGCCACACACAGAATTGTCGCTATTTGGATTGCGGTAAACAGCAAGTACATATACATTGTAGAACTTAATGAAAAGCTTAAAACAAAGAATTTCGTGGCTACTACAGTCGAAGTTTTTCGGACGATGTATAGGGCGTCCGGACTTAGTGTTTACAGCCATACCTTATGAATGTGGGAGGTTATGAAGATAAATAAATCAGGGCCATCAAACCCTGGGATTAAAATCTCAACCTTTGACCTGTTACTGTTTACAAGTGTCTCAGATATGAACATCAGATCGTAGTTGAAGGTACAACTCTGAAGAGTAAGAAAATTTGCCTCCAAGCTCTGAATATTTGAGTAAAGTACTCTGCAATTTTTCCTACAGTAATGAGTGGCAGGCCCAGGGCTCAGCTCATTGTCTCCAGAAAGGATTAAAATTAACAACATAAAATCAGTAGTAAAACTAAATAGACTCACAACGACAGCCCTATAATAAAAATCAACAGAACAATAAATAATATTACAATCAACATGAACAGTATTTACATTATTTGTAAAAATTACATTGAAAGTCTAAAATAAGCCTAATCATGTCACTGGAAAAAATGCCGGAAGCAACTAATTGATAAGGTGGAGCCGGCACACCTTGTAAGGCATATAAGAAACCCGCCACAACAACTTGGGGAGGACAGTCAGGATGGATTCAAAATCAATGAAGAGCTCAGAAGGAAAAGATTAGGTAAAGAAGGAGGCACTTTCTGATAATCCACAAAGCAACTTTGCTTTCTCATCAGCCTGTCCTACAAACTTTAAAAATGAAACAGGAAAGTTAACAAAAAAAAGAGGTAAAATGCCTGATTGTACCCTCAAGCAAGGAAACTCAAAACCAGGACCATGAAATACCACGGTACAATGGCTATGGCACAATCCAAGGTTGGAGTACAAGGTTTATATGCAGAGTAACCTTCTCTTGGAAGGGTTGCCTAACAAGGCTGAAGGGTCCCATCCACCCTCCGGTTAGTGTGTCCTCCTAGAAGAGTTGCCTGCCATGACTAAAAATTCTCTTATATATATATATATATATATATATATATATATATATATATATATATATATATATATATATATATATATATATATATATATATATATATTTCACATTTACTAGCTCACCCGGTCTTTTCTTTTCAAAGTTTGTCCAACAACTGTATGTATGATTGTAGGCTTGGCATAAACTTATTAAAGTGTCGATTTCTTCTCTGGAAACACTAGATCAGTTTCAATCAAACTTGGCACAAACCATCCCTGCGTAAGAGAGTCACGTTTGTTCAAATGGGGCCAGGCCCCTTTTGAAATGGAGAAATTTGATAAATGAAATGTTACTTGCTCAGAAAGGACGCTGAGTAATGTTGTGCAGATTCAAGCTTATTCAAACCATGACCTCGGGGCCAGAATGGACCTGCAATAAGGGTTCAAAGTTTAACGTAGTAGTTCGTTGCAAAAGCTTTAAAAATCTTCTCATAAAGAATAAGACTACAGTCTGTCAGATTAATGTGCAATCATCCTCCCATGGTGTACATTAAGGCTATTCAAACCATGGTCCCAGGGCCCTGGTGGCCCTGCAGTACGTGTACAAAGCTGCACTTAGGAATTTAAAGAGAAGTACATTAAATGCCTTTTTGATTGTGTGTATCCTACATACAATCCGTGGTATGGATGCTCGGTTATTGATAAGATTATATTCACTTGTCACTGGACTCACTTCAATGTACATAAGCGCATACGTATACACATTTCCAGAAAGATGTGAGCATTTTGTATATATTTTATTATGGTTAATTGAATGTTAAGCTGTATGATTTAGTACTCCGTTCACTCTTCTTTCATTTTATTTATCGGTTGACAAAAGGAACGTTACCAGAGTGGAAACGGTAGATAAATATATATGTGACATCATTAAGCTCCAAATGCCATTTCACGCTAGATTACTTGCTGCAGGGCGTCAACTGTTATGGCTTCGTCTCTCTGAGGTCCCTCCGTTTTTGTCTTTATCTTTGTCACTTTGCACTTCAAAGGCCACCCTTGTGAAGTGCACTATCATGTGGTGTTGTTCCAATTACAATAGCATCATTCGCGAATGCTATATGTATATGTGTGTGTGTATGTATGTATGGGGAAATGAGTGCGAGCGAATGTTTAGACTGGAATAACGACAGAAACTTGAAAGATTTGGTATTCGCGAGTGAAGCTATTTCAATTTACAAAGCCTGCCTAATAGATTGCATCATGTATCGGGAGGGATGGGCCTTAAGATAAACTTTCAAAAAATTGAAGTAATGAGGGAAGACAGCGTTTGCACAAAGGGGTATAATAACACTAGCTGGTGAAAGATTTAATGAGGTCGAATTTTTTAAATATTCAGGAACAATGATAGCCTATGCAGCTCATTTTGAGATGGAATTCAGTGTAAGACTAATGAAGGGAAATCAGACGAAGAGCAAGCTGAGTATGATTTGAAGATCAAATAGATTACACGTTAATCTGTTACGGCATGAAGCATGGTTTGGCGAAGCAACAGTATCTGAAAGATTTTGTTCATCTGAGTATAAACCTTTTTGAGAAAATTTCTAAACAGATGGCAGAAAAGAGTGAGAGATGACTCTATAGGAGATTATCGGGAGTATCTTGTGAGTTAGGTACGTTGATGATATATTTTTGCTTGGGCCATTGACAAAACTCTTATCATAAGGATAAGAGTTTTCTGACAGTATTAATGACTTAAGAAAAAAAACTATATAAATGTTGCTTAATAATATACTGTAGGTAACGAACTGCTCATTGCTATGCCAAATTTTTGCTCATGGTATCTTTTTCCAAACTCAGATTTACAACCTTTAACATCATGAAACGTGATTCTATAGAGAAAATGTATTTTTCCATTTCTTCCTACATAAATCCAAGCAGTTCATCTACTGGTACCTTCGTAAACAATGAGCTGAAGTCAAAACCAACTAACTTAAAATCATAATTGAAATTAAATCTTCTTAACCTGTCTATAAAAGCCACATTAATTTTCACACATACGCACACCTGATTTGTTTCAAAGCACTAGAGGCAAGCCACTTAGATTTTTTAGAGGTACAAAAGCCTGCAGAATTTATAATGGGTCTAAGAGGATTATTTTCTCTATGCGTTTTGATAACTCGCTCTCTCTCTCTCTCTCTCTCTCTCTCTCTCTCTCTCTCTCTCTCTCTCTCTCTCTCTCTCTCTCTCTCTCTCTCTCTCATATATATATATACATATATATATATATATATATATATATATATATATATATATATATATATATATATATATATATATATATATATATCACTTTTGTGCGTGATTCATTTATCACACATTACCACAGGTGAAAAATAAGAGGTTTCGACTTTATTTCCAAGCCATTGACGAAGGAGTGATACAGAGCATTAGAAGTCACAAATATATATACTACAGGAACAGTACTGACGAACATACACAACTGTTAGAGACTACATATCCACCCACAGGCCGGTGTCAAGGTAGGAGTGGCCTTCAAAACTCATTTGGCTAAAAATCACGATATACTCTCAGGGGACAATACTAATAAACAACCGACCATAGGCGACATCGGATCCACACCTGACAGGTGTCAGGGAGACCGAGTTTGGAAAACTCAGTGCTGCTGACCCCCCGTACTGTGTTTACAAATATGATACCTGTCAAGTGTGGATCTGATGTCGCCTATGGTCGGTTGCTTATCAGTATTGTCCCTTGAGAATGTATTGTGATTTTTAGCCAAATGAGTTTTGAAGGCGACTACCTTGACACGGGCCTGTGGGTGGATATGTAGTCTCTAACGGTTGTGTATGTTCGTCAGTACTGTTCCTGTAGTATATATATTTGTGACTTCTAATACTCTGGATCAGTCCTTCGTCAGTGGCTTGGACATAAAGTCGAAACCGGTCAAGACCTACACCCGTCTCTTATTTTTCATCTGTGGTAATGTGTGATGTATATATATATATATATATATATATATATATATATATATATATATATATATATATATATATATATATATATATATATATATATATATATATATATATATATATATATATATATATATATATATATAATCAGTAAGCTACAAACGTCCTTTAATATCAATTCGCTCTACCTCGAAATAATATATTTTCATATATGTTACCGTTTTTTAGTTGATAATAAGTACGCCGTCCCGTGGGCTCGAACCAGAAGGACAGGAACTCAGGACTACAGGGACGCATTAACCCGCGCAGGTTAACGTCCCTGTCCTTCGCTGGTTCGAGCCCACGGGACGGCGTACTTATTATCAACTAAAAAAATTCCCCTCCGGTAACATATATGAAAATATATTATTTCCGAGGTAGAGCGAATTGATATTAAAGGACGCTTGTAGCTTACTGATTGTATATGAATCACGGTGATGTGATAAAATTTCATATATATATATATATATATATATATATATATATATATATATATATATATATATATATATATATATACATATATACACACACATAGTATATATACACACACACACACAGTAGGAATGGTATAGATTTTAAATTTATTTGTACAGTAAGTCTACGAATGCAGACTCTTAAATTCACTTTTATTCAAACCATCATCCTAGAACTTACATGATAATATTTTCATCTATTTTTTGAAGGGCGCTGCGGGTCAGTTGCCCTGATTTCTCGAAGCTGAGCTTGGGAAAGCCCGTGAGATTGCAATAAATCTTAAATGGTCCTGTGATTTATGAAGAGAGTTTCTTTTAGAAAGCAAGAAAAAGCTTTTATGAAGTTGTGCCTAAAAGTGGATTAGGTATAAAAAAAAAATTTCTTATTTTGCCATACTGTAAACAATTCATGTCTAGGCCGCTGAAACTATTTAATGTTAATGTTAATTTTAAGAATTCTGCGCTTAAGAACTTGTTGATCAGGAATTCCACTCTACAAAACAAAGGTTGTACTGTATATATATGAGATCCCTTGCAATCACTGTAATGAAAAGCTTGTTCGATAAAGTGGCAAGGATCTTGAAATACGTTAAAATAAAATTAATGTAACATTAGAACACGGAATACAGCCTGTAGTCTGTTCTGTAAAGACATTATAAAACGAAACATTGTATAATCAGGCATAACAAAACATGTTGATTTGATAAACAACAGCAGGAGCATATAGATAGGACGAACTTCTTGTAAATAATATTTTTAGAAAATTGGGTTTTAAATTGCTGTAAGACTGATCTTTTGTTTACGTACAGCTGCCACAGGTGATTTTATACCCACTCAAGATTTTGTGTATCACTTGACCCAGAGGAGGTGAGAGAACATAAAGCTCCAGGCCAGTTTACTGTTTTATCCTGCCTCAAGTTTAATGATAATTTGATATGTCGCAAGTTCAATATATTATATATATATATATATATATATATATATATATATATATATATATATATATATATATATATATATATATATATATATGTATATATATATATATATATATATATATATATAATTTTTTTCTAGGACTGCCTTTTGTTAATGTGTGTCGAGTGTCAATGCACACATGGGTTCCACAATTCACTGACAAAGCTGCAAATAACTCGGGTGCTTTTTTTTAGACTTTAGGAGGAGTACATAAAACCACTACACAATTACACTATGTATTCATTCCTAAGCTAATTGCTGTTTCGAACATCTATGGTCGTCTTCAGGGCTATTCTAGATTCACAATAAAATTATATTCTGATATATTGCAGAGTTCAGCCAAACATTGTCAAAAACGCAGAATCAAAAATGAAACTTTCAAGATTAAAAAATTTATTACAAATTTCACTTTTGAAAAATTATTAGTAATTTCTCAGGCCAGTGCCTATCCATGAATATTCCAGCTCCAGAGAGAGCTTCAAAAGTCTCCAGGCATCGTGGATGTCAGGTTTGAGTGGCTGAAGACCTCCACAGCATTTCCTCAAAGTTCTGTTATGAAGCAGCTTCTCGACTCCCATCCAAGCTCTCTATGCCTTTCCGCAATTTGGTTATACTTTTCTGGAACAGCCTTTTCTTCATTTTTTTCAAGTGCCAATGCACACGTTGTTTCACAGTCAATTGGCAAAATTCTAAAGATCTGTAGTGCCTTTTCAGCCTTTAGAAGGGATAAACAAAATCACTACAATACTAAAGGGGGTTTCATACGGTCAGACATGTTGGCCTACGCTCATCAAAGCTCCAACACAACATGTTGGAAGAGTTTTCACACGCTCAGACTAGACAAACAGCCAACCTCAGTCGGTGCCAGGAAGCGAAGGAGTAACCTGTCCCTTAGCAAAGAAGAGGTGATGGCAACCGGGATAGTGGTTGCTCTCAAGGAAAGGAGAAGGAAGCAATCAAAGTGGACAAAGGACTGGCCGCTGAAAAGGGACCAAATTTTTCTTAAAAACTTAATGAAGGAGCTGAAATGACAGAGAAGGTTGGCGCAATTATATGCCCTTCAGACTATTCCCCAGAGAAGTGGTTTCATAGGGAAGATAGAGCAAGGAAAGGTACTTTGCCAGGTGTATCTGCAGATCCTAATTATTTAGCAGGTTTGCAAAACAGACAAGGCTCACGAAATGACCCTCACATTGCAAAAGAAGTAAGAGATAGATTTAAGGATTACTTTGTCAATGAGGTTGCAGTAGCATGACAAAAATACTTCATGTGAATCATGAAAATAACTAAGTTAGGCCTAGTGTAAAGAGTAATGCACACTTCCAAATCTGTACAAACACTATGATTAAAATTGTGAGTACAATATTCTGCCGTCATCTTTCTTTCCAAGATAAATAAATACGAAAATTATGATCATTTTAATTGATTCATGATTCAGATGTTTTATATAGACCTATGTCTGGCTATTAATTCAAATTTGCATGGTGAATCCGAGTTATTTCAGTAACATCAAATAAAAGTTCAGGTAAGTGATCTAAACACTCGACTTTAATTTTTTCCCAGCTTCGGCCCAATCATTAAACATCCTCACCAATATTAGTAGAATCCAAATTTGATGTACTCTCTAATGACAAGTCTTGATCACAAATGAACATCATGTCGTTAAAATACCAGAGAGTGGGCGATTAATTATTTATTAATTGAATTGCCCGACTTCGTAGAGCTCTCATGTTTTCGAAGTGCTCTTCGAAAAGAACTACGGAGACAGTTGGTGTATTTCATCACATCGTCCCGCGTGCAATGAGGATCGAGTTCTTTTAGCTTTTCATGCAATTCATGTATACCTTTATTTCGTAAAGTCCTATTAGAGTATTCTTTCGATTTCACCTTCCACAAAGCTGTATGCTTCCTATATGTTAATGAAATCCATCATGCTTTCCCTTTCCTTGTCCTTGGCGGCAGACGTATCACTCATTCTGCAAATAGTAGGCCCAGTCTGTCACCGAAGGAGCTGCTATAGATGGTACCTCCCCGAGATTTGAATATGTATGACAGTTGGAGACTGATGGGTGTTCAGACGATCATACATAGACATGAACGAGCAAACCCCGCCGACAAAAGTCAGACCCGATCAGACATCCGTCCAACCATAGCCAGCGCACATTTTTACCCCTTTCACACGGTCAGACTTCCTCACAAACACTGCGTTGTCCAACGTGTTGGCCAACATGTCAGACCGTGTGAAACTCCCTTTAGATCCATCTGTATGTATTGCGTAATGTGGACCTTTTCTGTTTATATGCTCTATTGTATGTTGTCTATGGTGTTCTGGTGTATATGAGTTACTTTTTGATAAATACTTGAGGTGTGTGCAAATTCTCATTTTATTCATTGTCCAGGGAGTAGGTGATTTTACTATTAAAGGCACTTGTATATTGATATTTAGCGACTTATGCAATCTTCTAGCTCTGATTGGAAAAGGTGGAGGATGGTTATTTATAAATACATCTCTCAATTCAAATCATTTATTTGCTGGAGAATCACTTGTCTGAATTCTTAGGGCACTTTTCGTTGTTACTAGCTCTCTATGGAGTGAGAGAGGTAGTTCACCACATTCAACTTGTAAACATGATTTTGGTGATGATCTAAAGGCTCTTGAGCATATTCTAAGGCATCCATTGTGAACAGGGTCTAACATTTTCAGCGCTACGTCTGATGCTGAGCCATATACTTTGCTTCCACAATCAATGATAGACAGAACTGTTGCTGTATACAGTACAGTAAGGGTATGCCTATCGGCTCCACAAGTAGTTTTTTAATTAGATTTAATGCTCTTTTACATCTAGATTTTACGTATGCTATGAGGGCTTTCCAGTTCAAGTTAGTATCGAATACTAATCCCAAAAATTTTGCTGTTTGACCAATTGGTATACTATGGTTTTTGATTTTTAAATCTATTTCTTCGCCTTTTTTCCACCTTTTATTTTTTATAAAACATGATTGCTTGAGTTTTATCTATGGAAAATTTAAAGTCCACAGATGAGGCCCTTTCATCTGTTTTTACAATGCTTTTATTAATGATTCGTTCTGCATGTTTTATTCGGGATGCTGAATAATATTTGGCAAAATCATCCATGTACAGGTTACTTTTAATGCCAATAGGTAGATTATTACTGATATCATGAATTACTTAAGTAAACAGTGTGCCACTAAGGACGCTTCCCTGTGGAACACCATTTTCAAGTGGAAATGTTCTAGACAGATCATCAATTCTCACCTGAAAACTGTGATTTGGCAAAGTGTTTTGGATAAACCTAGACAAATGTATCATGCGCTTTTTCAATGTCAAAAAAGACAGCTACAGTACTGTTATATTGTGACCCGCACTGAGTGGGAGTCAAAATTTTGTTTTCTCGAATGTGCCATGTTAGTCGAGAATTTGCCATTTTCTCTAACAATCTGCATAAGCAGCTTGTTAAAGAAATTAGTCTGTAGTTATTTACATTACTGGGATCCTTTCCAGGTTTGGGGATAGGAATTATTATAGCTTTACGCCATTCGTCAGGAAATAAATTTCGAAGCCATAAGTGATTATAAAACTCTAATAAGTATGACTTTGCCAAAGATAATAAGTGGCAGATCATCTCAAAACAAATATTGTCACCTCCAGGAGCAGATTTATTGCTGTTCGAGAGAGCATATTCCAACTCTGACATATTAAACTCTCTATTATAATATATATCTTCTATTGTTTCAAAATTTATTGTTATTAATTCTATATTATTTTTCTTTGTGTGGAAGTGTTCATCTAAATTTTTTATCACTTCTTACATTTGCTAAATTTTCTCCTAGTATATTACTTATTACTTGTGGATCAGGTGTTCTTTTAACATCTTTTAATATGGCATCCTGGTGGTTTATCATGGGTACCATTCATTTTCCTGAATTTTTCCCATTTTTATTTTGCAGATATTTTGTTGTATAGAGGTTTTCATGTATCAGTTTCTAGTAAAAATATAGTCATTTTTGTCAATTTTCTTCTAATGTCGGTAACGTTTTATTTATTTTACTGAACTTTCCATTCAAATTATCTAATCGTCTACCTGTTGAGTGTTTTATGCTTATTAATTCTGTTAGCTTATCAGACCACCATGGGACTTTGTGTTTTGTTGGATGGGTTTTTTAGTTTGGTATTGCTTTATCAGCAGCATTTTAAATGAAATCAACAAGAAATTTATTAGTTTCATTATGGTCTTTTAAATATTCAGATGGTGGGATATTTCTAGTGTGCATTTCATGTCGCTCCCAATCTGCTTTATAAGTGTTATAGTGAGTGACATGTTTTGCAGGATTATTTTGTAATAATGAAATTAATATTGGGAAATGATCACTGGTGTGCAAGTCGTCAGCTGTATTTCAATCTAATCTGTGAACACTTGTTGTGCATACGGTTAGTTAAGTCTACTGAGGAAAATGTTCCATGTGTTTTTGAAAAAATGTGCTAATTTCGTCATCATTTACTCAGCACATGTCGTTTGAATCCTTGAACTCTTCTATTTTACTACCTGTTCTATTTGAGTTTGTACAATTACTGTCTCATATTGGGTTGTGAACATTAAAATCTCCTACTATTAATGTAGGTTCCTTGGTATTGTTAAGCAAATCTTCAAGTTTAACAATGTCGTAATTCTTATTAGGTTGGTTGTATATAAATTATAATTTATGCAATTATCGTTTTTATTCGTATTTTAATACATGACATTTGCAAGTCAGTAAAGTTTACAGGTACTTTGTCATAACATACTTGGTATGTACATATATAGTAGTACCTAAATTTCCTTCTTCATCTCCAGATGTCGATACTAAGGTGTATTTACCTATTGTTGATATTGTTTTGCTGACAAATTGTAAACATAATATCATTGGTTCATATTCTCTTAGTAATTGTTGTATTTCTCCCAAATGTAATCTGGTCTGTAAACCATTTACGTTCCATTGTATAATATAATTATTGAAAGTGTTACGTTAGTGTTCAAGTGTAATTTTCTTTTTGTGGGTCATCAATTTGCATTTTTTTCTGAAATTTTATCTACAATATTTATTTGTTTTTCTTTATAAGACATTAGGTGTCCCATGCACATACAGCCCTTTTCGTGAGTGTCTAAACTAGTAGTTTCTTTATTTCTGTTTCTTATAAAATTTCGTATTGTGTTTGTTAAACTGTCCTTTGTTATGCTTTTGTTTTTATTGCACAGTTCAATGAAACATTCATTATATCCACATGTGTTTTTGTGTCGTTTTTTCGTTTACTCTTGCTGCACCTATTATTGGTGATGGAGTAATCTCTTCTCCCATCACATAATCATTCTTGTCAATGGTTTGTTCCTCTACTATTTCTTTGATGTTCTCGGTATCTGTTTCAATTGGTTTTATTATTATTTTAGGGGACAAAGGTATATTCTTATCATTTTTTTATTTATGTTCTTTCTTGGGGTCTCCTGCCTTTATTTTAATGGATGTATCTCTAATAATAGTTGTTTTTTTGTGTGTTGGGTGGAGTTCTCTTTGAAGACCTTTTTCTTTAGTTTCTAATTCATCATAACTATCTTCTAATATTTCTGTGGTGCTTGTATTATCTTCTAGTGTTTCCATTTCTCTTAATATCTGAAATGAATTTGAACAAATATTTGTATACGTTTCTTGGTTCTTTGCTATATTAGTGTCTTCTTGCAAAGTGGTTATTTTTCTTTGAGAGTTATCTATCAGGGTTTTGTTACTCATATCTGTTTCTATTTTGTTTCATTGTTTGATCTTATTATAGTAGAAAACGTTCGCTTTCTTGCAGGATCATGCATTCCTCCAACTTTTAATTCTAATTTGGTCTCTTTTATAGGCATTCCTGTCCTCTCCTGAAGTAATTTTAATTCTGTATTGTATACATACACTCCTTAGATGTGGCATGGTGATTTTGTCAACAGTTAACGCATTTTGGTTCACCACATATCCACTGTGTGGCATGTTTGTCAGATCCACAATATGCACATACAGATGTATTACGGCAATTTTTCTTTGTATGTCCATACGTACTACAGTTTTGGCACTGTAGTGTTTTTGGAACATATGGTCTCAGTTCTCTGCTTTGGCCCATGACCTTAAATTTTCAGGGTAATTCATGGCCTTCAAATTTGATCTTTGCTATTCTCAGTGTTTTTCCATTCCTCCGTCTACTGGCTATATTGTATATTTCGCAATCTTGTACATTGTTGTACCTTTTTTTAAGGGAATCCAGCAATATCTTCTTTTCTATTGGTTCTTCACCATTATATGTACTTTTATATTATCAATATTTTTTATAGTTAAGTAATTATCTGATTGATTGTTGTGGTTTCTATCAACCATCATATCTTTTACCTGTCTGAATGACATTTCAGTCGTTGAATGTCGATTCAGCGGGAAGGTTTGTAATTTCAATGCTGATATTTTTTTCTCTGTTTCTAAAATCAGGAATCTTGACCAACTTCTACTCCCAACAAGGAAATCGAAGTGAGTCAAGGTTGAGTCAAGATATTTGCTTTTCTTTGGGTTTGCTTTTTATTGGAGCATAGGGTTCCAGTGTAATTACATGGGATTTTTTTCTGATTTTTCCAGAGAAGGCTGTCAGAGGGGGTACCAGCGGTTGTCAACTGTGCCGAGTCGCTACCATTAAAGGGCCCAGGGGTACTTAAATCTTTAAAACTATTAGGCATGAAAATTGAAGTATAAAAAAAAATAAATAAACCTGAAAACCTTAAAAAGATATCATCAGGCTTTCATGAAGTTTATTCTTCCACCAATGGCACAAGTGAGAACCGACTCCCAAATATCCACGTCCCTACCCTACCCCACAGGGGATGGCACAACATGATTAGAGTGACCCAAGTGTAAGCCAAACCCGCTTGCTAGGACTGAGAGCATTACAAGAATACAATTATCCCCACTCTAATCATGTTACGGGCAAACCTGATAGAATGCCCAGAGTCCTGTCCCTAGAACCAGACACCCCCTGGAATCCGTGGTCTATCCCTAAAGAATAGTTTCGCCTTTGAGCTATCAACCGATAACTCTCAGGTCCGAACAATATCGGGCAGATGATGGTCCTTCCACAGTTCCCACTATTTAGCTTCGGTTATAAACCCAGCTATGATATCTTTTCCTATTTAACAGGTCCAATAAATTTTATCAAAAGTGGAAAATTCCACAAAATTAGTCCATTGTTATTAACCGTATCAGTATAGTCTTATTTATTAAGTAGCACAACAGCCAGGTAAAGTAAAAGGTGTTTTGCTACTTAATAAAAGACTGTATTGATAAGGTTAATAACATTCTTGCAGACAACAACAAATTTCAATCACATGGAGAACCAAACTTCTTATACATTTACAAAAGAGAAGACAAAATTAACAGATTTTTGAGAAAATTAAAAAATGAGGGTATTTTAGATGAAATTACGTATCAGAAACTATTTGTGACATGTTCTTTTAGTATTCTATATGATCTCCCTGAGATACATAGGGAAGGAGTTCCTATCAGACCCATCAAGGCAGCCTGTAACAGCCCTTCTTATACAATATCAAAATACCTTGTTTCATTACTCAGTGATTTCGCTTACAACCAATTTTCACTTAAAACTGGTTGTGAGTTCCAGAAACAAATAGTTCTACAAGATGGTGATCTACACATGACAATCTTCGATGTAGAATCTCTTTTCACAAATGTGCCTCTGAATGAAACCATCAACATTATTTT
Source organism: Macrobrachium rosenbergii (assembly GCF_040412425.1). NCBI lineage: Eukaryota > Metazoa > Arthropoda > Malacostraca > Decapoda > Palaemonidae > Macrobrachium > Macrobrachium rosenbergii. The sequence goes on along the minus strand of NC_089795.1, from coordinate 17,374,183 downwards.
AGACAAGATTTTTTATGACGATCATATAGTTTTCCATGTTTTTTATAGACAACTTTTTAAGACGTGTCTTGAGCTTGCTGTGCAAGACTCAATGTTTGTTTTTAATGGTCAACTCTTTTCGCAGGTCGATGGAGTTGGCATGGGCTCCCCATTGGGACCTGTGTTTGCTAATATTTGTATGTCCATTTTAGAAGAAATCTTTTTAACTAACTGTCCGGATGTGCTAAACCTTTCTATTATAGACGATATGTTGATGACACATTTGCTTTTCAAGGAACCTTGGCATAGAGAGATGATGTTTCTGGACCATATTAATAATCAACATCAAAATATAAAGTTTACCATGAAAAAGAAAGCAACAACTCTTTACCTTTTTTATATACCATTGTAAGCAGAGACAATGGCGAATTTACTACATCTGTGTATAGGAAAAAAAATACACTGGACTTGCTAACAACTTCTATTGTTCTTGCTTTAAGAACTTTAAACTGAATTCCATATACACTTTGGTTTATAGGGCTCTTCGTTACGCTTTGAGTTGGTCTCTTTTTCATAATGAGATTTTGTTTTAATCAGATTTTTCGTACAGAACTCCTATCCTGAAAATATGGTTTTTAAAGTCATTAATAGACTGCTGTCACAACAATTCTGTAATCCGACACCCTCTGATAATGTCTTAAAGAAGAATATATATGCCACAATGCCATTATTTCAGACAAGTTTTCAGCCAAACTTCCACAAATAAGAACAATAATTTGGAGGCCCTAAGATGCAATTAATTCCACTCAGTCCACTCAAGATTGGTTTATTCTTTAGCTGCAAGGACAAAGTGCAGACCTTCATGAAATCTAACATTTTATTTATAAATAAATTAAAGTGCTCGGGATCTTGCCGTAGGTTACTGCAGGTGAGATATTGTAGTCATGTGGATACAGTTTTAGAACGGGTCAGTAAATGAGTAAGCCAGAATTTTGTAATATAATGAACCATGCCTCCATTTGTAAAATCGAAATAAATAAATAAGCATTTCTCTATTATTGGTGGAACAAGCCAAAGTGATTACCTAACTACCTTTGAGTTCTTATACATCAAACGGTTTGTTCCGTCTTCGAACTCGAACGTTTCCGCTTCTCCTCTTTATCTAGCATAACTGAAGTCGTAGGACAGGGTCAGGTCTTGGGCATGCGTTCTTCTCCTTTTCCTTGGAATGGTTTGTTGAGCAAAGGTTTTTTTTACTGTATACATTTCAAGTTATAATTTTTTTAAGTAAATATGATTTTCTTTTAACTTTATTTTTAAAATAGTTTTTTTGTAAAGTTTAACGAACTTTGTTATAATTGCAGATTGAAGATGCACATCCCCCCCGATGTGGGACCACCATTATGTGGTGTGGGGGGGCTCTTGAACCCAGGAATCTGTTCCTGGGTTTGAGTCCAAGAGTCTTATATGTTAATATATATTTCTTTGGACTAATTTTGTAGAATTTTCCAATTTTGCTAAAATTTATTGGACTTGATAAATAGGAAAAGAGATATCATAGTTGGGATTGGGTTTATAACCGAAGCTAAATGGTGGGAACTGTGGTAGGACCATCAACTGCCCGATAATGTTCGGACCTGAGAGTTTTCAGATTGATAGCTCAAAGGTGGAACTATTCTTTACGGCTGGTTATTATTATTAAAATAGTTTAACCAGACCACTGAGCTGACTTTCAGCCGTCATAGGGCTGGCCCGAAGGATTAGATTAAAATTCTAGGTCCAGGCCTGAGGCCAAGCGCTGAGACCCAATAGATCAGTTTTGGTACACCGATGAATGAATTAAAATGAAATTAAAAACCCATATAGGCACATCCTCTCATACTGAAACACATACTTACAATAAATTCATTTACTCAGACTTCCTTACATGCATACTAAAAAGGTATTTTAAAATTCAGAATATAAATTAAGCAGCATTTTAAAATTTTGCCCATTTTTTGAAATTCAACAAATGTTAAAAGGGTTTTCGTGCTTTTATTATTTACTTATTTTTAAATTTTATTAATTAAATTACAGTTCCTCAAGAACATCAAAATTGGAACGACTGAAAATGTAAAAGATTCTGACAAAATTTCTTTCGTCGATCTATTTCCAAAAGTTGACATTCGTTGTTGGTCATACTTTGGACATGCACACAACACATGTCTGACTATTATTATTACCCTGCACTCTGAGCACTCGGGAACCGGACCATGTGGGCTGCTCATTAAGTGCCTATGTGTCAGACGAGTATGACCTATTCTGAGATGTGTTAAAATTACTTGTGCGTGTCTCTCTCTCCCTGATATGATGAACTCCATTTTTTAACATTAGGTTTTGTTTCAGTTTATTACTTTCAGGTTCCTTCTTCCCATATATATTGCCATTTATTTATGATACCCATTTTTATGTGAGTTACATAACAAGTAACAGGAATATTCACATTTGATCTTAGTCATGTGAGTTGCTGCTTTAGCTGCTTTGTCTGCATCTTCATTTCCTTTGATCCCTACATGCGCAGGGATCCAACATATTCCTACATTTTTTCCATTACTATATAATTTATGGAGATATAATTTAATTTGTTTTACTATATTATTTTTTGATATGTAACTTTGAATAGCTTCTATAGCGCTTCTCGAGTCACTAAAAATCACAAAAATTATTCTTTAATTATTTTTATAGCTGATGCAATTCCATACAATTTTGCTGTAAATACGGAAGCATTATTAGGAAGAGAGAACTGATAAATTTTGTCTTGAGACACTGCAGCATATCTCACTCCGTGTTCTGATTTAGCTTCATCTGTATATATTGCGTAATGTGGACCTTTTTGGTTTATATGCTCTATTGTATGTTGTCTGTGGTGTTCTGGTGTATGTGAGTTACTTTCTGATAAATACTTGAGGTGTGTGCAAATTCTCATTTTATTCATTGTCCAAGCAGGAGACGATTTTACTATTAAAGGCACTTGTATATTTATATTCAGAGACTCAAACAGTCTTCTATCTCTAATTGGGAAAGGTGGTGGATGGTTATTTATAAATACATCTCATAATTCAAATAATTTTTTTGTTGGAAAATCACTAGTTTGAATTCTTAAAGCACTTTTCATTGTTACTAGCTCCCTATGGAGAGACAAGGCGGTTCACCACATTCAACTAGTAACGATGATTTTGGTGGTGATCTAAAAGCTCCTGAGCGCATATTCTAAGGCCTTCATTGTGAACAGGGTCTAACATTTTCAGCACTGCGTCAGATGCTGAGCCATATACTTCGCTTCCATAATCAATGATGGACAGAACTGTTGCTTTATACAGTACAGTAAGGGTATGTCTATTGGCTCCCCAAGTAGTGTTCGATAGTTTTCTAATTAGATTTAATGCTTTTTTACTTTTAGATTTTACATATGCAATGTGGGCTCTCCAGTTCAAGTGAGTATGAAATACTAATCCCAAAAATTTTGCTGTTTGGCCAGTTGGTATACTATGGTTTCTGATTTTTAAATCTATTTCTTCGCCTTTTTTCCACTTTTTATTTTTATAAAACATGATTGCTTGAGTTTTATCTATGGAAAATTTAAAGCCTACAGATGAGGCGCATTCATCTATTTTTACTATGCATTTATTAATGATTCGTTCTACATGTTTTATTCGAGATGCTGAATAATATGTGGCAAAATCATCCATATACAGGTTAATTTTAATGCCAATAGGTAGATTTTTACTGATATCATTAATTGCTAAAGTAAACAGTATTGCCACTAAGGATGCTTCCCTGTGGAACACCATTTTCAAGTGGAAATGTTCTAGACAGATCATCATCAATTCTCACCTGAAAATTGCGATTTGTCAAAGTTTTGTATTAACCTAGGTAAATCTCCACGGATGTTGTTTTTTGTAAAGTTTTTAATATAGCATACCTCTATGTAGTATCGTATGCTTTTTCAGTGTAAAAAAAGACAGCTACAGTAATTTGTTTTCGTTCAAAACTTCTACGTATATGGTCTTCTAAGTTAGAGAGAGAATCTAATGTAGATATGTTACAATGTGACCCAAACTGAGTGGGAGTTAAAAATTTTTTTTCTGGACTACGAATTCGAGGAGGTGGGGGGGTGTTGTCTGGTTCTAGGGATAGGATAGGACTCTCAGCATTCTATCCGGTTTACCTATGATGTGATTAGGGTGGCGATGATTGTATTCTTGTAATACTCTCAGTCCTAGCAAGCGGGTTTGGCTTACACTTGGGCCACTCCAATTATGTTGTGCCATCCCCTGTGAGGAAGGGTAGGGGGTGGACATTTGGGAGTCGGTTCTCACTTGTGCCATTGGTGGAAGAATAAACTCCATGAAAGGCTGATGATATCTTTTTAAGGTTTTCAGACTTAATTTTTTTCCCATCCCCTCAATTTTTATGACAAGTCATTATAAGGATTTGAGTACCCTGGACCCTTTGATGGCGGCAACTCTGCACAGTTGACAACCGCTGGAACCTCCTCTGATAACTTTTGTTTGGAAAAATCCAAGAAACATATTAGTGTAATTACACTGGAACCCTATGCTCCAGTGCAGAATAAAACCCAAAAGTGAATATCATCTTGACCCAACATTAACCCACTTTAGCTCCCTCTTTGGGAGTGGAAGTTGGTCAAGGTTCCTAACCATGGAAGCTGACCAAAATATTTCAGCCGTAAAATTAGAAAATTATCTATTAAATCGACATACAATGGCAGAAATGTTGTTCAGACGAATAAAAGAAGCCACAACAAAAAGTCAGTCCGAAGACTATTTGTCTTTGAGAAATATGGACAGTATTAACATAAAAGTGAAAAAACACGATAGTATGAACAGCATTCAGGGTACCATTGTACTTACTGAAAACAACAACGAACCAGTCGATAAGAAAATACTCTTAGACTCTCTCAAAAAGAGATACCCCAAGGTCCAAGATTGTGAGGTATATGGTGCACCAAGTAAAAAAAAAAGCAATAGACAAATATTAAAAGTAGCAAAAATAGAATTTGAGTGTGAAGATCTACCTCAAAAACAAAAACAAAATTAGGCCAAAACAGAGTTAAGACCCTATGTCCCAAAGCCACTGTAGTGTCAAAATTGCAGTCAGTATGAGCACACAAAGAAAATTTGTAGAAATTAACCAGTATGTGCTTATTGTGGATCTCCTAAACATGCCACACAGTGGAATTGCAGTGAACCAGTGTATAAAAAAGTTAAGTATACCTTAATAAACTGTGGGCAGAATCATCATGCAAGGTCCAAAGAATGCATGACCTGCAAATATCAGGTATTAAAATTAGTGGGGGCAGAACTCCCAGCAGGCGGATTGGCTTATACCAGGGCCACTGCAAGCGTACTGGTGCTATCCTGAAAGGGTAGGGTATGGGGTGGACTGTTGGGAGTCAACTCTCACTTGTGCCATTGGTGGAGAATGCGAATACCTGACTGATCTACGATACTTTCTTGATATAACCAAGCAGTTTTGGGTGGGTGGATGAACCAGTTTGTGTGTGGTGGTCTGATGGTGCGCATGCTTGGCATCTTGGGGTCTCTTCGCGGGCTTTGGGAGTGTGTTGGGGCGGGGAAGCTGGGCAGTAGAGCTGCCCAGTTTGCCCTTTTTGATATGCTGTTGGGGTTTGTGCGGGGGCTCTTGGGTGTCGGATGTGCACCTTTTGGACTTTTGCATGTGGACTGGTTTAAATTTATGGATTTGGCTATTAGTTCTCCCTCCCCTGGATCTGACAACTTAACGGCACTGGCAACGACTTCTGGCATAACATGGATACGAGCTTGGCTGTTGGACAGAACCAAACACTGAGACACCAGGGTGTTAATAAATCTGGTGGATTTGATTCAAATAATAGGGTCCTTTATTGCACTAATGTAAGCTTGTCATTAGATTATGAATGTTTATACAGTGTAGTAAAACAATTTGGCAAAGTGGAAAGAATTAAATTAATCCTAGAAAAAGATAAGCAGTCATTTCTGCTTTTGTTAAATTTTCCTCTCCCTTGGAAGCTAGTGAGGCACAACAAAGACTCCATGGCCACATTCTAAATGACTCAGTTCTCAGCATAAGAGTGTTTTCAGTGAAAAACTTAAATGATGAACCATTTGACTTTATTCCAAAGACTGAAGAACATGGACCAGCCCCTTGTACCAGAGCACTTCCTCCCCCTTTATGGCATGTTGCTATCTACAAGGAGGGAGGGAAAAATTTAATAAAAGCTGCTGAATGCATTGAGAGCAAGGTTGGTTCCATTCCCATAGGAAATTTAAAACGCTATGGAAAGAACTTTCTAATAAAGCTGGTAACGAGACTCAAGCAGTTCTGCTATCTAACTTTAAGCCTCCTGAAAGTGGAAATATTGAATCTATTTCATCTCACAGATTCTTTAACACACTGAAAGGAGTAGTTTACTAAAAAGATTTGCATGTTTTTAAAGAGGAGGAGATTCTCCATCGATGTCCTCCTTGTGTATCTCATGTAAAAAAACTGGGTGGTGATGCAGCTATCCTTTTAACCTTCTCCTCCAATTACCTACCTGATACCATCATTGTTGGCCATGAGAGGATGCAGGTTAAAAAATATAAAAGAAGTCCTAGACAGTGTCGCAAATGCTTTGAATATGGCCACAATCAAAACTCTTGTGATAACAATAAAAGACGTCCTGTGTGCTCTGCAGAGCACGATAATTTTGATGATTGCGAAGCAGCCCGATACTGTTTTCTTTGTAAGGGTGATCACACTCCAAATTCTAGGGCTTGTCCCAGATATAAATTTGAACAAGAGGTGTTGGCAGTGGCAGATGATGAACATGTCAGCATTAGTGAAGCAAAGCGCACAGTAATGGGGGCAAATAAAAGTGGCAACACTACGTATGCTTCTGTAATAAAACTTAGGAAAACTTCCAGCAATGTAAGGCCACCAATAACTGCGTCTGATAGCAGATATCACAAACCTGGTATTTCTCGAACTATAAATAATAATGAAATTCTCCAAACTGGTGAGAAACCTTCGTCGGCAAGTGCTTTGGAGTCCAATACCAAAAATTGTATTTCCAAAAGCACAGAAAATTTATCTTCCACCACATCCACAGCTGTCGATTCATTTCCAAAAATAAGGGTGCCAAAATCAACCAATAATTCAGGAAAATATTCTGAAAATACTTCCAACAAAAAAAAGCTAAAGGAACAATCCCAATTAGATAGAGCTAGTTCAGAGCCATCAATCGCCACAGCCACAAACAAGAATAATAATAAAACTACAATTGCAACTACCAAGAAGCGCACAAGAAATACTTCCCCAAATAATGATAATTTTATAATAAAAACTTCAAATGGGTTCAGTGTTTTGGAAGAGATCTCTCCTCCTATAGAAAGGTGGTTCCAAAAGTAGATTCAGAACGAAAACATCTGAGTTCAATTCAGTCTTGCTGCCCTAAGACAAATAGGATTAGTGGTGCACAGAACCACAGTAGTAATTCTGAACATCAGGTTCATAATAAAAAATATGAAGATCAACCAAAGACCCTGGACTCCAATTCAGATGAAAAGGGATTAAGAAAACAATCTCTTATAAAGAAGAATTTCCCACTCCACCCTAGGAACAGTACTTCCCCTCCAAGGAGTGGGAAGTCGCACATTTTACCACCTTAGCATTCTTGCTTGATATCCTTCAGTGGAACTGTAAAGGTCTCAGAACCCGTACAGAAGACCCTAAAGTTTTAATGCATGGATTCAATCCAGGGATTATATGCCTACAGGAAACAATGCTAGGCAACTCTGCTTATAATCCTGGACTAAATTATTCAATATTTAAATCATATCCCCCAACTGGTGATCGTGCCCATGGAGGTGCTGCAATTATTATTAATAAATCTTTACAGCACTCCACAATACAATTAAATACAACACTACAAGCTGTCGCTATTTCAGTCATTTTGGAAAAGAGGATAACAATCTGCTCCTTATACCTTCCACCAGACCTTGCTTTTATCGGTTTTTAGACAGTAAAGGGAAATTAATCGAAGACCTTATTGACAGGAATGATGTTACCCTATATAATAATGGGTCAGTGACTTTCCACAACATTCACGATAATCATTTCTCTGCACTGGACCTTAGTATTTCTTCAACTAGTATCCACCTTGATTTTAATTGGTCTGTTAATGAAGATTTAAATGGAAGTGATCACTACCCGATCCATTTGAAATATGCTCTGAATGCTCCATCTGAAGTTTTACCTAAGTGGAGGGTAGAGGATGCAGACTGGGATAAATTCAGTAAGGGTGTCAATCTAGAAAGGGAGTTTGAGTCCTTTCATTCTCATCTAGATGCCTATGATTACTTTATTGAATCTACTTTGAAGAGTGCTGAAAGCTCGATTCCAAAAACAAAAGGCAAACCTCGTAGACCTGCAGTTCCCTGGTGGAATAAGACGTGGTATTCTGAGAAAAGTGACTAGGAAGTGCTACAGACGTTACAAAACTAGTGGCTCCCCTCAGTCTAAATTAATCTACAAACGTGCTTTAGCCAAGCAGCGGCGCTTCTATAAGAAGGCCAAAAGAGAATGTTGGCTTTACTATATTAATGGAATAAACTCCAAGACCCCACTAAGAGTGGTGTGGCGCAAAATAAGGAAACTGAGTGGAAAATTTGTTGCGTCACCATTACCCTCACTAAAAATAAATGACACTCTAATCAGTGAGTTAGGAAAACACTTTTCTAAAGTTTCCAGCCCTAAAAATTATTCTCCAGAATTTCAAAGAATTAGGAATTCTGAAATGTGTCAAGTTTGATTCGGGAAAATCTGAACCATGCAACTACAAATTTTCCCTAAGAGAACTTCGTGAGGCGCTCTCCTCAAGTGAATCCACAGCTCCAGTTGAGGATACAATCATATATGAAATGCTGAAACACCTACCAGATGATGCCAAAAATATTTACTGAAGATTATAAACAAAATATGGGAAACTGGAATTTTACCCAAGGACTGGAAAATATGCATAATTGTCCCTATTAAAAAGCCTAATAAAGATACTTCCCAAGCCACCAGCTATAGACCAATAGCTCTTACCAGCCGTGTATGTAAGCTGATGGAGAAAATGATAAATACTAGACTAGTTTGGCACCTGGAAACCAAAGGATTACTATCATAATTTCAATTTGGTTTCAGAAAAAACCACTCCACCCTTGATCCCCTGCTGAGGCTGACCAACCAAATCCAGCAAGGATTCGCCGAAAAGTGTCAGACCATTGGCATGTTTTTTGACTTGGAGAAAGCATATGACACTACCTGGAGAATTGGCATCATGAAACAATTGCACAAGATGGGGATATGTGAAGAATGATCAGGTTTATATATTCCTTTTTAACAGACTTTTTAAGGTAAGAGTGGGAAACTCCTTCTCCCAACCTTTTTTGCAGGAGAGAGTTCCCCAAGGAAGCGTTTTAAGTGTAACACTTTTTTCAGTGGTAATAAATAGTGTGGTTGAAAAAATCTCACCCCCTGTTAAATGCTCGCTTTTTGTCGATGACCTTGCAATATACTGCACAGGATATGATTCCTTGTCTGTATGTAAAAATTTGCAAAGGTCTATTAATGCTATTACTAAGTGGACTGATGAGAATGGTTTCAAATTCTCCTCTTCAAAACAGTTGCAGTAAGATTCACCAGGTGCCAGCGTGTGGAAGAGGTTCCCACACTTCGTTTAAAAGGGTCCATCCTTCCTTACGAGAGTGAAGTTAAATTTCTGGGGATGACTATTGACCATAAATTAACATGGGCTAGCCACATAAATGCCCTAAAGTTTAATGTTAAACAATCTATGAATATTTTAAAGGTTGTTTGTTGATTTAGTTGGGGGGCTGATAAGAAATCCCTTCTGAGGCTATATGACTCTCTGTGTCGATCTAAGCTAGACTATGGCTGTCAAATTTATTCCTCAGCCTGTAAAACCAAGCTAAAGGAACTGGATGTTGTACACAACATGGGGTTGAGAATATGTTCAGGGGCTTTTAGAACTTCGCCTGTTGAAAGCATATATGTCGACACAGATCATTTTCCCCTTGATCTAAGAAGGCAAGAGCTAGGGTTGCGATACATGGCTAGAATGAAGAATGAAAAGTGTTCCCAAAAATCCCTCCTTTCAAGCACTAAAGGAAACGACTCGCGAAGTTTTTTTTAGTACAAGAGCTTCTAAACCACTCCAAATTCGACTGAATGAGGATGTTAGGAATAATCATCTTAAATCCCAGAAAGTCCTGGAAGTAAAATATCCTGTAAATCCTCCATGGCTTATCCCAGAAGCATCAGTATGTAAGAAACTATTTAACAAAAAGGACTGCACTGAAGAAGAGATTAGGGGAAAATTCTTAGAGCACGATGTTACCCATACTAATTTTACAAAGATCTATGCAGATGGATCAAAGTCAGACAGTGGTGTTGGTTGCGCTGTTATCCTTGGTGATACAGCGTACACAGCTAAATTACCTGACTCTGCATCAATATTTACTGCCGAATTAACAGCCGTAGTGTCTGCCCTAGATTTAGTTTTTCAAAGTAGTGACTCTAATTTTGTCATATACTCAGACTCTAGAAGCACCTTAGAAGCTATTAAAAAATTTAATAGCTTTCATCCATTAATTCAAAAAGTTCAGGAGTGGCTTTTTCGTATATATTGTCGACGTAAATCAGTCTCTTTCTGTTGGGTCCCTTCTCACGTGGGGATTCGCGGAAACGAGATGGCAGACAGGGAAGCGAAAGCTGCTAGTATTTTATCGGAAACCTCTTTCAGAAAAGTGCCTCATACAGACCTAAAAGGTCCCGTTAGATCTTATGTTTTAAGTAAATGGCAAGAAAGGTGGACTTCTCCTCTTCTTGCCAATAATAAGAAGTATAGAAATATTAGGGATAATATACTACCGTGGTCTTCGTCATTCCAGCTTGACAGACGAACAGAGGTTATTTTAACCAGATTAAGGATTGGGCACACTCATCTAACCCATCAGTTTATTTTAGAAGGAAGCAGCCCTCCAGAGTGTGCTTACTGTGAGGAGACACTAACAATGGAGCACATTCTGGTGGTCTGCCCCAGATATTTTAACCAAAGAGAGAGATATTTTCAGGGTAAATCCCTGTCTGATATTTTGGGAGATGAAGGAGATATTTCTGCTATCATCTCTTTTTTAAAGTGTGTTAAAATTTTTAACGATATTTAATTTATTTAATATATTTATTACATTATGTAGAAATTTAATGACATTAAATTTTTTATGTATATATCACATCATTCATTACACTTCATGCCCTTATTTATTGGTCACATCACATCATTGTATTTATTAATCATTTCTTTCATGAATTCATAACTTTAACATAATTTATTTTCTCTCCATTGCGGCGCTGAATGGCGTTCTTGGCCCCAGTGCCTGGGCTTTTGCCCTAAATATCATACATCCATCCATCCATCCATAACTCAAAGTCACATGGTGGTCTGAAATTATTAATAAATTATTAATAAAATTATTAATAAAAATAAAACTCCAAACTGGAAGACGATTAGATAGTTTGAATAGAAAGTTCAGTAAAGCAAATAAAACATTACCGATATTAGAAGAAAATTTACAAAAACTGAACCGATATTAGAAGAAAATTTACAAAAACTTACTATATTATAATTAGAAATTGATACAGTAAAACCTCTCTATAACAATATATATGCAAAATTTAAAGTAATTCAAGGAAGAGTCATTTCATGGAGGAAATATGTATTAAATCTCTCTAATAATACTCCCATACAAAAAATATGGGAAAAGTTCAGGAAAATAAATGGCACCCATGTTAAACCACTTAGGCATGTCATAATAAAAGATGGGAGAAGAATACTTGATCCAAAAGAAATAAGTAATGTAATAGGAGAAAATTTAGCAAAAGTAAGTAGTGACAAAAATTTGGATGAGCATTTCTACACAAAGCAAAATAGTATAGAGTTAACAAGAATAATTTTGAAATGATAGAAGATATATATTATAATAGAAAATTTAATATGGGAGAGTTGGAATTTGCTCTGTCAAACAGCATTAAATCTGCCCCTGGAGGTGACAATATTTGTTTTAAAATGATCTGCCATTAAGCACCTTTAGCAAAGTCATACTTATTAGTTTTATAACCACTTATGGCTTCGACATTTATTTCCTGAAGAATGGCGCAAGCTATAATTATTCCTATCCCCAAACCTGGAAAAGATCCCAGTAATGTAAACAATTACAGACCAATTTCTTTAACAAGTTGTTTATGCAAATTGCTAGAGAAAATGGTAAATGCTCGACTCCCGCTCAATTTGGGTCACAATGTAACACATTTACACTGGATTCTCGGTCTAACTTAGAAGACCACATACGAAGAAGATCTGAACGAAAACATATTACTATAGCTGTCTTTTTTGACATTGAAAAGGCATATGATACTACATGGAGATATGCAGTATCAAAAACGTTACATAAAAACAGCATCTGTGGACATTTACCTAGGTTTATCTAAAAACTTTCCGACAAATAGCACTTTTCAAGTGAGAATTGATGATTAAGTCAAATTAAGTATACCTTAGTTTAACCAGACCACTGAGCTGATTAACAGCTCTCCTAGGGCTGGCCCGAAGGATTAGATTTATTTTACGTGGCTAAGAACCAATTGGTTACCTAGCAACGGGACCTACAGCTTATTGTGGAATTCTAACCACATTATAGCGAGAAATGGATTTCTGTCAACAGAAATAAATTCCTCTAATTCTTCATTGGCCGGTCAGAGAATCGAATGCCGGGCCACCAGATTGCTAGCTGAGAACTCGTCCAATGAGGAACTGAGAATTGATGATGTATTGTCAAGTTGTATTGTCAAGTACATTTCCACTTGAAAATGGTGTTCCACAAGGAAGCGTCCTCAGTGGCACACTTCGCTTTAGCAATAAATGATATCGGTAATAATCTACCTATTGGAATTAAAAGTAACTTGTATATGGATGATTTTGCCATATATTATTCAGCATCTCGCTTAAAACATGCAGAGCAAATCATTAATAAAACTTAAAATATGTTCTTCATTGGAGGGGTGGGTAGAGCTCTCGGCTAGCATGCTGTTGGCCCAGCGTTCGACTCTCTGACCGGCCAATGAAGAATTAGAGGAATTTGTTTCTGGTGATGGAAATTCATTTCTCATCATAATGTGGTTCGGATTCCACAATAAGCTGTAGGTCCTGTTGCTAGGTAACCAGTTGGTTCTTAGCCACATAAAATAAATCTAATCCTTCGGGCCAGCCCTAGGAGAGCTGTTAATCAGCTCAGTGGTCTGGTTAAACTAAGATATACTTTTTAACTTATAATAAAAATAGGTGAATGGGCCTCATCTGTATGCCTTAAATTTTCTATATAAAGGACTCGAGCAGTAATGTTTTATAAAAATAAAAAGTGGAAAAAACTGAAGAAATAGAGATAAAAATCAGACATCATTCCATTCCAATTGGCCAAACAGCAAAATTCTTGGGATTGGTATTTGATACTCACTTGAACTAGAGAGCCCACATAACATGCATGAAATCAAAATGTAAAAGAGCATTAAACCTAATTAAAAAACTATCGAACACTACTTGGGGAGCCGATAGACATACCCTTACCTTACTGTATAGAGCAACAGTTCTGTCTATCATTGATTATGAAAGCGAAATAATATGGCTCAGCATTAGACACAACGCTGAAAATGTTAAACCCAGTTGATAATGAAGGCCTTAGTTGAATGTGGTGAACTACCTCTGTCTCTCCATAGAGAGCTAGTAACACCGAAGAGTGCTCTGAGAGTTCAGACAAATGATTCTCCAGCCAAAAAATTATTTGGATTAAGAGATGTGTTTATAAACAATCATCCACCTCCTTTCCCAATTGGAGCTAGAAGATTGTATGAGTCACTAAATATAAATATACAAGTGCCTTTAATAGTAAAATCACCTCATCCGTGGACAATGAATAAAGTGAGAATTTATACACACCTGAAATATTTATCGAAAATTTGCTCATACACACCAGAACACCATAGACAACACACAATAGAGCATATAAGGCGAAAAGGTCACATTACTTAATATATACAGATGGATCTAAATCAGAGCATGGAGTGGGATATGCTGCAGCGTCTCAAGGCAAAACTTATCAGTTCTCTCTTCCCAATAATGCTACAGTATTCACAGCAGAATTGAGTACAATTGCATATGCTATAAAAATAATTAACGAAACATCATTCAATAATTTTGTGATTTTTAGTGACTCGAGAAGCGCTATAGAAGCTACTCAGAGTTACAAATCAAAAAATAATATTGTACAACAAATTAAATTATTTCTCCATAAGTTACGTAATAATGGGAAAAACGTAGAAATATGTTGAATACCTGCCCATGTAGGGATCAAAGGAAATGAAGAGGGAGATAAAGCAGCCAAAGAACCAACCCGCATGACAAGATCAAATGTGAATATCTCTGTTACTGACTATGTAACACACATAAAAATGGGTATCATAAATAAATGGCAATATATATGGAATGAAGAACCTGAAAATAATAAGTTAAAACAAAACCTAATGTTAAAAAATGGAGTTCATCGTATCCGAGAGAGAGACACACACACAAGTAATTTTAACACGTCTCAGAATCGGCTTTACTCATCTGACACATGGGAACTTAATGAGCAGCCCACGTGGCCCGGCTCCCAAGTGCTCAGAGTGCAAGGTGATAATAACGGTCAGACATGTGTTATGTGAGTGTCCAAAGTATGACCAACAGCGACTGTCAACTTTTGGAAGTAAGTCTATGAAAGAAATTTTGTCAGAATCTTTTACATTTTCAGTCGTTCCGATTTTGTTGTTCATGAGGAACTGTAATTTAATTATTAAAATATAAAAATAAGTAAATAAAAACACGAAAACTCTTCTAGCATTTGTCGAATTAATTTTTTTTTTTTACTTACTGTGAATTTTAATGTACATTTCTAGTGTGGAAGCATGAGTAAATGTATATATTGTGTGTATGCGTTGCAGTGTGAGAACGTGTGCCTATGTGCAGTTTTTAATTTCTTTTTAATTCGTTCATCATCGTACTGAATGACTTATTGGGTCCCAGTGCTTGGCCTCAGACTTAGACCTGGTATTTTATTTTCATCCTTCGGGTCAGCCCTTTGAGAGCTGCAAGTGAGCTCAGTGGTTTGGTTACAATACTGCCAGTGATGATGCACATAGTACATGTGTGAAACGCCTTGCATGAATAAATTACTATGGCCTTTTTTGTTTTATGTGTTTTGTGGACCCTGCATATATATATATATATATATATATATATATATATATATATATATATATATATATACAGTATATATATATATATATATATATATATATATATATATATATATATATATATATATATATATATATATATATATATATATATATATATATATATATATATATATATAAGGAAATCGGAAAAAGATGGAAGAGGGACAAGAGTGGCACCCATCCCACAGAAGAAATGATAGGGCCGTTTCTTGAATGATGGAATATTATTTGAAGAGTGTCTTGAGCTACAGAATCTATTATAAAGAGCGATTGGCCAAATTTCATTTATGTTTATTTCCACCTCTGCGTAAACTCTGTTCTTGGCTTTTGGCATTTTTTTTTTTACTTTTCATAGATTGCACAACCTTGACTAACATCCAAATTTCTACTGGCGTTTCTCTGAATCTGTTCTCCGTCTTATTATCCTTCGGGCCAGCCCTAGGAGAGCTGTTAATCAGCTCAGTGGTCTGGTTAAACTAAGATATACTTAACTAGCATTATGGGAGCACGCCTATAGATGATTGCACATACTCTACTGTACCGTGGTCAAATTCTTGACATCCACGTCGTCCTGTTAACTCTTTTCTTCATAACTTTTCATCAAGTTCAGTTTTTGGTGATGTGTTGCATCGAACTCGTCTCGTTTAAAATAAATAGCTTAAATTGTCGGAGGTCTCCTTAAATAACCTAATTATTGTTATTAATGTACTATATTGTTTTATATATGTGGAGAAGAAAACGCATGTATTTCCTCAAGGACACTACGCAAATAAACGGTTTGTAAGGTCAAAATTTTGCCCCTTAGTCTATTTGCCAAGGCTTCCCTCAGAACTGGCGACCTTTGTTGCAAGATCCGTTACAGTGACAAGGCTACTTAGGCTCTTCTCCGACCAATTTTGGAACGAAGCCTTTGGTGGCGTCAAAGCCGATGGGATCTGCACTTATGGCTCTAGGTAAACAAAAATAATTTTTTTCGCACTGTTTATCTTGTAACTATACATCACCGATTTCTTTATATGCTTGCAATTTAATCATTCCTTTATGAGGAACGTGAGTTTAAAAAGTTGACGGGGAAAGAAAAACCTTTTCTGGTTAAGATAACACATGAAATTTTGAAATCTTCAGAAGAAATATAAAAACTAATGCATGAGGCACATAAACAATGACAGACGTTGTAAGTGGCGTAAAATGTTTACTGATAATCATTGACCGTGTCTTACTTTGATGGGAAGCTCCGCAGTTTCTTTTTTTTTTCTTTCTTTTTTTAAGAAAGCTTAAATAGGTTTGTGTCTTAATTTTTAAGTAAATCTGTCTGATCATGAAATATAAATTTGATCAAATCTTGGTCAAGCTTATGCCTTCATTCAAACTGGTGTATTTTCCACAATTAGAAAGTTTGTAAGGAACATTTTAGATCCCATCAAAAATTCATCCATATTCCCTAAATAAGAAAAAACGCTGTTTTCATTCCTGATCTTACTACTGATATCTTTACTATAATAATTGATTTCGTCTTTTGTTGTTCATTATAAATGACTCGTGTAAGATATATTGGGCAGTTAGGTCGGATCTACGCGAAGTTTACCAAGTCCGAATCTATTGCGAAAGGAGTATCGGTCATTTTACTGGCTCCACTTTCAAATCATAAGAATCTTCTGCCATCCCGAATCATTCTCTGACATACACAAGAAAATCTCACGTGCAACCAGTTTTGAAATTCCTTCTCGAATAACCGACTATATACTCCTTTTCTGAGAAACTCTTAGTATTAGACTGTCAGCTTCTTCGACTCCAAAGCATATTGCCCAACTGTATATTACCTCCTTTGTTAGGCTTTTCCTTATGTTGTGTTCTAATGATCTTGTCAGCACTCTACAATTTCGGTTAATATGATAAAAGGATCTTATCCTTTCATTTTATCCGAACATTTGTTAAGTAATTATAGCATAATGGTATACGTTTTGTTTATTTATTTTTTCAATGAGCATAAATATCCCTAATTCTAATCAGTAGCCATCTTCCCGTATTTGTAACGGCCTCAACAGGCTCGTTTTCCAGATGAAAGAAAGATTTACAATTTCATTATTTTCTTTTGATTATATCCTGAAGCATATGACCCTGTAACATTTTACCTCCAAGTTTCCACAATGTGTATTTTGTAAATAAATTTCGCACAGTGCCCGTTATTAAAGTGAATCCATTGCCTCTTAATTACAAAATATGTTTAATGTTTTTTGCAGAAAATAAAAACTCAGTTAAGTCAGCATAAAGAATAACAAGGTTTGTTAAAAGTATTCAAGATTTGCAATTGTACTCATTCCTGTTCCACTGTCTCTTTCCCTTTCCCCTCATTTTGGTAAAACTCGATAGATAGCAAACTTGCGATTTTGTGACTAGTTTTCCCTAATATTTTTTATATTGGCCTATTTTTGAAGGTCGCGGTTAATTTAAGGTCAAAATTTGAAGAATATATTTTCTTCGTTTTATCTCCTAAGCTGATAGTGACCTCTGGTCTCCAGAATTTGACAATGTCGAAGTTGTCGTTCTTAAAAACCCTGTCTTTGATGAAATCCGTTGTAGAGGTACTTTGCAAATATTTTTTACAATTGCATATTTTTGAAATTCGAAATCAATTTGAATGCGGATTTTGCTGAAATTTGGTAGGTAAGTACTTTGTGAGTGGGTGATATCCTCTACCGTGATCACATTTTTTTAAGCGACAGTCCCAGCTAAAGGTCAGCATTTTACATTCCTCAGAAGTTGATGAAACTGAGTGGATATTGACCTTTTGGTGGTTAGTGTTTATTTCCTCTAATGATTTTGACTGACATTTCTTCTACAGTCACAGGTAAATTTAATACCCTCAGAATTTATTTTCTTTGGCTTTGGTTGAAAGTTACTAGCCATATGGTCCTAGGATTAAAATGAAATTCAATGGCATATAATCTCCGTGTTGAATACTACTACCTGTTGGTCAGAACAGATGGACATTATATAGTTGATATCAAGTTTCATTAATTGGAACCAAATGTTGGGAATTACCTAAATTGAAACTTGATTCCATTCAGTTTCACATTAGTCTAGTAGTTTTGCTAGTACATTTTGGCATCTTTTGAGAGTTTACTGTAGGGTTTACAAAGATTGAGGTTATATGATGTGGGTAAGAGTGCGGATAGGCTAGGTGAGTTAATTGCACGACAAGATTATGCATCTCTCTCTCTCTCTCTCTCGGCACTCTAAAAGGCCCCAAGAAAAACAGATTGGCGTTTCTATCGTAGATTATATATATTTTAATGTGGACGTAGTATCTTGCGGATGAGCCAAGGTTAGTAGTACAGTGCTTGTTCCGAAGAGTTGCACATCTGCCGGCTGCAGTAACTACAGGCCAATTTCTATTCTCTCTTATTTTAAGCCACTATATTGTTTCTGATAGACAGTATACATATAGAAGCAGTTACAGGTACCTGCGATGCCCTTTTAGACTTGTGCAAGAGAACCTTGACAAGGGTTTTGAGTTCAGAGTAATTCAAATAGATTTTAGTGCCACTTTCAATTTAGTAAATCATAAGGCACTTGTTTATAAACTTCAGAGTCTTGGAGTGGGTGGACATGTTTTAGGATTACACTTCAAGATTTCCTTACAGGTAGGCAGCATCGGGTTGCTGTGGAAGGGATCTTTAGCGAGCCATTACCTATTGTGTCCGGAGTTCCACAGGGTAGTGTTCTTGGTCACTATTATTTTTGGTGTATACAAGCAATATGGCTGTTGGCCTGGAAAACAAGATTGTTCAGTATGTCGATGATGCAACACTTGTGGGTGTAGTAAAGTCTCCACTTATGAGAAATGAAGCTGCCCTCAGCCTCAATGGGGAAATGAAGCGGATCAGTGAATGGTGTAGTCGATGGGTATGAAGCTGAATTCCAGTAAAACAAAAACACTATTGATTAGCAGATTTCGTACAGATTTTCCACCCCATCCTCCCTTTCAGGTGGATAGGACTTTGCTGAGTGAGTCTGACGCTTTAACTTTTGACTCACATCTTTCTTTTGAGGAACATCTAATGAAAGTTTCAGCAATGCCGCACGAAAGTTAGGTATTAAGGCCTCATATATTTATAACAGTTATAAAATCAATGCAACCTGTTTAAGGCCATTTGTGCTTCCTTTACTGAAATACTGTTCTCTGGTGTGGATGTCTGCTTCTGCCACGGATTTATCTCTTTTAGATAGAGTGGTTCGTGGTGGTAGGTTTCTCTTTCCTAATATTAGCAGTTATGGCTTGGACCATCAACGGATGGTCTCTTGTTTGTCATTTTGTCATAACTAGGTTCAATAGAGATCTTGCACATTCACAATTGATTCCTGATCCCCTTTGTCTGCCGAGAGCAACAGATTCGCTGAACAGCAGCACCAATATGCAGTAAATGTGCCTCGCTGTCGAACTTCTCAGTTTCAGAGGTCCTTTATTCCTCACACCGTTGGACTGTGGAACAGTCTGTGCAATTGGAACTTCAAAAGTTCAAGCGAAGATGCAATTCGTTACTTCCCTAATGCTATTTTCCTTGAATTTTCATACGTTTTTATCTATTTATTAATTTATATTTTCTTTTTAATAAGTGAGATCTCGTCTCTCTGTATTTCCATTACCTTCTCTTACTTCCTAATGAGTACTGTTGATTTCCTTTGGTAGAAATATGAAACTCCAGAAACTGCGTGCTGTGCTTTATTCCTATTCCTTTAGAATTTCGATATACACTGAATAACTTATTTACAGTTTTACAGTTATAGTAAACAAAAGATAAATACCATATGAATAATGTTACAATAGATTGGATATTTACAGTAGAGTAGTTAAGTTGTTTTCAGATAACAGTATGCACACAAACAACTAAACAAGTAGTTAACATAAACATCCCCCTTTCTTTGGGTTTTGACAAAAATAAGAAACTAAACAAACTGATACAACATAAAATAAGGAACAAGTAGGATACATTGTAAACATTAAAATATAAAAACAATAAATTATTCGCCCTTCATCTTTTCTTGCAGACGAGCTGATCTTCTTGGCAATCTAGGCATGTCGCAAATAGGATGATAGCTTGTTTGTTCATCATTAACGTTGGTTTCCCTCAATTTACTAGTTTCTTCCATTTCTGGTATTGCCGATGAATCCTGTATAGTTGGACGGATATGAATTCTATTTCTTCTATAAGTTCCTCCTTCCTTTCCTTCAATTATATAGGATCGGTTTCCTTGTGCATGGCTAATGAGCCCTTTTTCCCAACCCTTCTTGTCTGGATTTTGATAATATACAGGTTGCCCCTCGTTTAATGGTGTCATATCTCTTACAGTTTTATCATAATATTTCTTTATGGATTCTCTCCGGGTTTCCCTTTTTGAGAAACTGGATTGTCATTGTTCATAATTTCAGGAATTATCGACCGTAATTTACGTCCAAACATCATCTGAGCTGGACTCAAGTTAGAGTCTTGACGTGGTGTATTTCTCAGCTCTAGTAACGCCAAATATTGATCTTTTCCATCTGCATGCGTCTTCTTCATCATATTTTTACTATTTTAACTGCCGCTTCAGCCTTCCCATTTCCTTTGAGGATGTCCCGGAGATGACATCCTGTGCTCTATACCCCACTCTTTAACAAAAACTTTAAACTGAAACGAGCTGAATTGTGGTCCTCCATCGGACACTAATTGGGTAGGAATCCCGTATCTAGCAAACATCTTCTTGATTATCGCCATCACATGATTTGAAGTTGTTGACGTTAGAAACTCTACTTCAGTGAATGAGGAATAATAATCAACAATGACTAGATAATTTCTTCCAACAATCTCAAACAAATCTAATCCAATTTTATTCCAGGGTCTGCCTCCGTCATCAACATCCATCAACGATTCCTTCTGGTTTCGAGGTTTATACTGCTGGCAAATGTCACATGAATTGACCATTTGCTTTATTTCTTCGACATCCCTGGCCAGAATATTGCATCTCTTGCTCGTCGCATCATGCTATCGTAACCAAGATGAGCTACATGAAGTTTCGTTTTGATGGAATTTCGTAGTTTATTAGGAATCAGTATACGAGTTCCTTTAGAATGATGCCGTCTTGGTAACTCATGGAATCTCTAAAATCGAAGTAAGGCTTTAATACTTCCGGAATTTTGTCTTTGCGATCAGGCCATCCTTCCTTGATTACAGACAATAATTCTTGCAGCTCTTCGTCGTTTGTGGTGGCGTCTCTTACTTCCTTTAAAATTGAATCGGGGTAAAAACCTTGATAGATATTGCACCATTCCACAAAACCTCCGAATTCCTGAAATATCGGTAGGGGCAGGCATTTCTTTAATGGCCTTTACCTTATTTTCATCAACCGTCACACCGGATGATGTTAAACGATGTCCCATGAACGCGATTTCCTTTTTTCTATAAACAGATTTCTCTTCATTTAGTTTGATCTTTTTTCTTGACAACGCTTCTGTAGTGACTGAAGATTTTGTTCGTGATCACGCATTGCGTCGTGTTCCTCATTTCCAAAACCAACGACCACAATATCATCAGCTACACAGTATACACCCCGAAGCCCTCCAATGCCTCATTTAATTTTCGCTGAAATATTTCACTGCTCACCTTCAGCCCGAAAGGTAGACGAGCCCATCGATATCTACCAAAAGGGGTAATCATTGTTGTTAACTTGCTGGATTCTTCATCCAGTCGTATATGCCAAAAAGCCTCTTGAACATCCAGTTTGCTAAATATCTTGGCATGTTTTAGACTTGGCAGTATATCCTCCAAAATTGGTAATTTGTAATATTCCCTTTTAAGAGCTTTGTTGAGTGGCTGAGGATCGATACATATTCTTAACTTTCCATTTGTTTTTGAACGACTGCCATTTGACTAACCCATTCAGTTGGTTCAGTCTCCGAAATCAAAACTCCTCTTTTCACAAGAGAGTGTAACTCTTTTGAACCTTTGATTTTAATGCAATGGGTAAACGTCGGCACGGTAATATTCTTGCTGGTAATGTAGAATCTACATTAATTTTAACCTCTCCAAGGTCACCAAGGTCGCTCATCTCATGGTCTATGTCAATTTTTTATACAAATGCTTTACCATTGACAAACACGAATCCCATCTCTTGACATGTCTTTGGCCCAAGTAAGCACATTAGGTCATTTGAAACCACAATGAAGGT
The DNA here is from genome assembly GCF_040412425.1 of Macrobrachium rosenbergii. Classification (NCBI taxonomy): domain Eukaryota; kingdom Metazoa; phylum Arthropoda; class Malacostraca; order Decapoda; family Palaemonidae; genus Macrobrachium; species Macrobrachium rosenbergii. The sequence goes on along the minus strand of NC_089795.1, from coordinate 17,351,566 downwards.
TACACTTTTAATTTCATCATTTTGGGGTTCTTCACATTGAATGTCGTCTCGCCAATGGGCGAAAGCTGATTTATTCCACATGGCGAGTTTCACAGACGTTGGTCGCACTTGATCCCTTTTGACATACCTTTGACATATTGCATTCCGTCAGCACCCGTATCCAAATGAAATCTAACTTCGGTATCGTTTACAATTAGTAATGCAGTTAATCTATTTGAATTTTTCATTGCAACCGGTAGCCTTCATCTGCCTCTTCGTTCTTCTCTTTAAGAATTTTAACTGTTTTCTTACACACAGCCTTGAAATGGTTTCTTCCTTTACATGCTTCACAGACTTTTCCCCATGCTGGGCATTTTGATTTTTCAAATTCATGCTTATACCCACAAAATCGACACTTCACGGCATACCTGTCCATATTTTTTGAGTCCGTAAAATCCTTATTAAAGGAACCATCTGTAGTTTTGGTTCTCCAATTGTTCACCTTATTAACATTCTCAGAACCAACTTCGCACATCTCTTTAGCACAATTAACGGTTGCTTCATAAGCCAAACATATCTCGACAGCTTTTTCTAAATTTAAGTTTCTTTCTCGAAGTAGCAGCTCCTGTAGTTTTCCTGTCACTGAAAACACAATTCTATCCCTTATCATTCGCTCTTTTTCTTGAAAGTTACATTTATCGGCCTGAACCTTGAGTTCTATCAAAAATGAATTAAATGGCTGTTTGTATGTAATTTTCCAAAACCTGAAGGACTGTAACACTTCACTGGTACGAGGACAACAATACTCTTCTAATCTCCTAATTACACCATCAGGATTATCTTTCTGCTCCCTGTTTCAAAATTAAACTACCCTAATGCTATTTTCCTTGCATTTTCATACGTTTTTATCTATTTATTAATTTATATTTTCTTTTTAATAAGTGAGATCTCGTCTCTCTGTATTTCCATTACCTTCTCTTACTTCCTAATGAGTACCATATTCTTTGGAAGCTTGAATTTCAAGTCAGTGGCCCCAGCGGCCTTATTCAATATGAATAGGGTTCATTGTCTGAATAATAATAATAATAATAAATGATAATAATAATAATAATAATAATATTGTTATTGGGCCTTTTGTTTTAATATTTTCCTTCTGTTTTTATTGTGACCCCTTTCATTAGTTGTTCTTGTTGATTGGAGTGTACAGTGGGGAGTAATTTATAAGTGGAGTTTTTTACTACCTCATTTGCTGCCCTTTTTTTTTTTTTTTTTTTTTTTTTTTTTTTTTTTTTTTTTTTTTTTTACTTTCCCTCCACTATAACAAAACACTTGAGTCTGGCTCATTGCAGTCGATTTTGGTTCCTATTGTAAGTAATTCAGTTCCATATTTTGGTGTTTTATCATTTTAAACTGATTGAATGTCCCATAGTTTTGATGGTGTGGCCAAAATAGCTGGGTCTGAATAGCTCACAGTTCTCTCATGACCGGTGCACCCCAAAACAACTTGTCCCAGAAGAGCTAGTTCCAAAAGAACTAGTACAGTTAAAGTAGTGCGACAAAATGGCTAGTATTGTAATAGCTAGTGCCAAAATCGCTATTGTAACAAAATAGCTAGTAGTGCATTTTAGCTGATACTAAAAGAGCTGTTAACCAAAATGGCTAATTTCAAGACACTGTAGTTTGTGTTTTAAGTGTTAAAATGGTTTGTGAATAATACTAAAGTAGTTAGTAGAACAAACTACATATTTTGCTCTTAGCTATTAGCATGTATTCAGTTTTCCATTTTCTTTTATCGTAGTTTAGCAGAAATACATTAGTAATATTTTACCCATCGCAATGAAAGTCATCAAGTCTTACAAAGAAAATTTTGAAGTAACACTTGGACAAGAACATAATCATGTTCCAGAAATGAAGAAATCTCTGATTCTAGTGTACCGCCACGAAGAATTATTGCCAGTGCAGTACAAGAGCTGGACGACGAAGCAGTGGCAATGTCCCTAAAAGGAAGGCTCTCCAGAAACGCATTCAACGAAAACGTTGTAAAAATGAAGGTTACCTTCGTGACCCTACATCAATTGATGATACTTCCTGAAGTATTTAAAACAGTTGCCATAAATGTAACTACGGAACTTTTCTAATTAAGTGATGTAGTTAGTTATTCAACGCGAATAATCATAATTGCCATTGAACTAATGCTCGACCAACTTGCCAATTAGAAAGTCTGGATGTGCGATGGTGCTTTCAAAGTTGTACCTAAATTGTTTTATCAGTTACATACAGTCCATGTTTTTAGGTAAGTCTTTCTGTTTGCTTGTTTATATTTTGATGTCGGATAAAATTCAGTTAACATATGAAACACCATTTAAGATTCTGAAAGACAGGCGTCCAAATTGTAACCCTGAAAACATAACATTAGATTTTGAAAAATCTCTATTAATGCTTTCATGAAAGTGTTTCCTGATGCAAACATAAACGGATATTTCTTTCATCTTTCCCAGTCAATATGGAGAAAGATACAGAACACTGGATTAACAAATAGGTAAGTGTCTGATGCCAACTGCCGTCTTTATTGCAAGATGCTTGCAGCCTGGCATTCCTTAATCCTGACCAAGTGACAGGTGCATATGAAGAGCTGAATGAAAACCTCGATTTTTGGCAGTTGGATGAAGAAATGCAAACCTTCTATGACTACTTTGAAGAAACATACACTGGGAGACGCCAGAGAAGAGGAAGGAGAACACCCATATTTCACATCGAATTGTGGAATGTTCGGCAAAGACCAGAAAATGTGATTTAACAAGGACAAATAATAAGCTAGAGGGATGGCATCGTGCCATTCAGGCAATGTTTGACTCTATTCATCAACCGTATGGCGCTTTCTTCGGGAAATTCAGAAAGAGGAAGTTTTACAGAGAAGTAATCTAAACGCGTATATCAGTGGACAGCAAACACCTGTCAAAAAGAGAACTAAAGAAATTAACGATAGACTTAAGAACTTGCCTATCAAGCACTCGCATAATGAAATATCTACTAAAGATTTTTTGCGGGGGATCAGCCATAAGATAACATGTTAAAGCTTTATTTGTTTTTTTATTATTATTAAGTGTTTTATACTCAATTTTTCTAAGAAAGCATTTTAATCAAAACTATTATAGATATGTTTTATAACCTTTTTACGCGTTGTAAAAGACTGTTCTACTAAAGTAGGACAAAAGAAAAGGAAAAACTGAATATAATGGTGAAGATGTTTCAGTTTTACTTCTATTAAATTATCTATTAGGTTTAACAGCTCTTTCAGTACCAGCTAAAATGTACTGATAGCTATTTTGTCACAATAGCGAATTTGGCACTAGCTATTATAATACTAGCCATTTTGTCGCACTAGCTATATTGTACTAGCTTTTATGGAACTAGCTCTTTCGGGACGAGCTAGAACGTCGCAGACTCACAGCAAACACGAACAAACACTGCTCAACCACTCTCAGGAAGAACATGGTAAAAGCACAACATGGAAATTGACTAAAATGAAAGAATACTTGCTCTCCATCAACGTTAAATCTTGCATGTGATAAGAAATTTAAGTCCACAGTAATATATAGTGACTCAAGGAGTGTTTTAGAAGCCCTAAAGAAGTTTAACCCTACCCATCCCTTAATTCAAAAGGCTCAGGAATGGCTTTTTTATCTTTCTGTTCGCCACAAATCAGTAAAGTTTTGTTGGATTCCTGGGCACACTGCTCTAGAAGGGAACGAACCGGCTGATAGTAAAGCAAAGGATGCTGCAAGATGTGATTTCTTAATTAATAAGGTGCCACATTTGTTTATGAGTCCAGTTATCAGACGGTACATTCGTACAAAATAGCAGCAGAGATGGACTTCCCCCACTTTATCCACAAATAGGAAGTACAGAAACATTAGAAAAAGTATTGATTTTTGGAGTTTGGGTTTCAATCATAACAGATGAGTTGAGATAATCCTAACAGAGCTTAGGATTGGTCATACCCGCTTCACTCATAGCTATATTTTAGAGGGAGTCAGTGTCCCAGTTTGTGCTCACTGTGGTGGTCAGCTATCCGTTGAGCACATGCAGGTGCACTGTCCTAAATATAGCCTTAGGGCAAAGTACTTACTAACTGGGAAGACTATTTTATAAATTTCAAATGATGACGTTGAGGTAGATAACCTTATGAGTTATCTGAAAGAATCTGGTTATTTTAATGAGATGTGATTTCAGTATATTTAATAAAGATTTTAGTCATATTTATTCTTATACTAAGTATATATTTTGAATAGAAAAGTTTAATATAAACTTATTTTTTGTTGGTTCTATCTAATATCATTATTCATTTTTTACGCTCATATTTTAATACTGAATTTTACTTGTATATCATCATGCACCTATTCATTATCAATCGTATTAATTTGTATATTTCACCTTCATTACGGCGCTGAATAATCCTGATGGATTCCGGAACTTGGTCTTCAAGACCTAAATTTCATAATCATTCAATCATTACTTGATTTCAGCTTCTTCTTCCCCTCGATTTGGGACCACCTCGACGTGGTGAGGGGGGTCTTGAACGCCAGGAATCTGTTCCCGGGTTTGAGTTGAAGAGTCTCATGTACCATTCTGTATTTCTTCGAATTAATTTTTGTGGAATTTTCCACTTTTGCTAAAATTTATTGGACGTGATTAATAGGAAAACATATCATAACCGGGACTGGGTTTATATCTGAAGCTAAATAGTGGGAACTGTGGTAGGACCACCAACTGCTCAACAATGTTCTGACCTGAGAGATATCAGGTGGAACTATTCTTTAGAGCTGGACCACGGATTCCAGGGGGTGTCTGGTTCTGGGGATAGGACTCTCGGCTTTCTATCCGGTTTGCCTGTAACATGATTAAGGTGGGGATGCTTGTATTTCAGTAATATTGTCTGCCCTAGCAAGCGGGTTTGGCTTACACTTGGGCCACTCTAATCATGTTGTGCCATCCCCTGTGGGGTAGGGTAGTGAGCGGACATTTGGGTGTCAATTCTCACTTGTGCCATCAGTGGAAGAATAAACCCCATGAAAGGCTGATGATATCTTTTTAAGGTTTTCAGATCTATTTTTTCTTCTTTACCCCAACCTTTATGCTCAGTAGTGTTAAAGATTCAAATACCCCTGGGCCCTTTGATGGCAGCAACTCGACACAGTTGACAACCGCTGGACCCTCCTCTGACAACCTCTTTCTGGAAAAATCAGAAAAAAATACTAATGTAATTACACTGGAGCCCTATGCTCCAATAAAAAGCAAAAATGTTGACCCAACCTTGACTCACTTCGACTCTCTCTTTGGAAGTGGAAGTTGGTCACGAATCCTGACCTTAGAAACAGGGAAGAAAATATTGACATTGAAATTAGAAAACTTCCTGTTTAATCAACATTCAACTACTGAAATATCATTCAGAAAACTACACAACTATAAAAAATATTTACATTATAAAGGTACATGTAAAAAAATATGACAATATGAACAGTATACAGGGTACCATAGTACTCCATGATAATGATGAAGAACCAATAGAAAAAAATATATTGCTGGATTCCCTTAAAAAAAGGTACAACAATGTACAAGATTGCAAAATGTATTACGCAATATACACTGACAGATCTAAATCACAATACGGAGTGGGATATGCTGCGGTATCCCAAAACAAAACGTATCAGTTCTCTCTTCCAGACAAAGCCTCTGTATTTACAGCTGAGTTATGTGCAATAGTATCAACCATAAAAATAATTAGAGAAGTCTCATATAATAATTTTGTAATTTATAGCGACTCCAGAAGTGCTATAGAATCTATTCAAAGCTATAATAAAAAAAATAATATTGTACAACATATAAAGTTCTCACTCCATAAATTGTATAATAAGGGAAAAAATATTGAAATATGTTGGATCCCTGCCCATGTAGGGATTAAGGGAAATGAAGAGGCTGATAAAGCAGCTAAAGAAGCGGTCCACATGACAAGAACAAATGTAGACATCCCTATCAGTGACTATACAAAATATATAAAAACAGTCATTGTAAAAAAATGGCAAAATATATGGAACGAAGAACCTGAAAATAATAAATTAAAACAGATAAAATCCAGTGTTGGAAAATGGAATTCGTCATATCAAAGAGAGAGACAAGCACAAGTAATTCTGACACGTCTTCGAATAGGCCATACTCGTTTGACACATGGACACTTAATGAACAGTCCATGTGGCCCTCTTCCCAAATGCCCAGATTGCAATGTGCTGATAACAGTTAAGCATATACTGTGAATGTCCAAAATATAACCTGCAGCGATTATCAAATTTTGAAATAGACCGATAGAAGAAATTTTATCAGAATCTTCAACATTCACAATAGCACCCATTTTAATGTTTATGAGAAGCTGCAAATTAATTGGAAAAATAAAAAAATCAATCAGTATAATGAATTTTAAAACAAGTAAATGTTATGATTTTACCTAATTTATTTTGAATTTTGATATACCTTTTTAGTGAGTATGTATGGAAGCATGAGTTTAAATGTATTTATTGTGTGAGTGTGTTCCAGTATGAAAGCGTATGCCTTTTTACAGCTTTTAATTTAATTTTCATTCATCATCATTGACAAGTGACCTATTAGGTCCCAGTGCTAGGCTTGTAGCCTAGACTTGTCATTTCATCCTAATCCTTCAGGCCAGCCCTATGAGAGCTGATGGTCAGCTCAGTGGTCTATTTAAACTATTTTAATAATAATAATGTACAACATAGCCAGTAGATGGAGTAATGAAAAAACACTGAGAATAGCAAAGATAAAATTCGAAGGCCAGGAATTACCCTTGAAAATTAAAACCATGGGCCAGAGCAGAGAACTGAGACCATATGTTCCAAAACCACTACAGTGTCAAAACTGTACTATGTATGGACATACACAGAAAAACTGCCGTAATAAATCTGTTTGTGCATATTGTGGACCTGACAAACATACCACACAGTGGAGGTGTGATGAACCGAAATGCGTTAACTGTGGACAAAATCACCATGCAAGATCTAAGGGGTGTATGTATTATATATATAATACAGAGTTAAATTTACTTCAGGAAAGGACAGGAATTCCTATAAAAGAGGCCAGATTAGCATTAAATGTTAGAAGAATGCCTGATCCTGCTAGGAAACGAATGTTTTGTACTGTAATAGGGTCAAACAATGAAACAAAAATGGAAATAGATAAGAGTGACAAATCCCTGATAGATCAGTCTCAAAGAAAAATAACCACTTTGCAAGAAGAAACCAATATAGCAAAGAACCAAGAAAAGTATACAAATATTTGTGAATTAGAAACTAAAGAAAAGAGGCCTTAAGAGAGAACTCCACCCAATACTAACAAAAAACCAACTATTATTAGAGATACATCTGTCAAAAATAAAGACAAGAGACCCGAAGGAAGAACATAAACCAAAAAATTATAAGAATATACCTTTGTCTCCTAAAGTAATAATAAAACCAAGGGAAACAGATACCCAGAACATCAAAGAAATAGTAAAGGAACAAACCATTGACAAGAATGATTGTGCGATGAGAGAGGAGATGACTCCATCACCAATAATAGGTGCAGCAAGAGTGAACCAAGAAACGGCAAATGAAAACACATGTGGCTATAATGAATGTTTCGTTGAACTGTGCAACAAAAACAAATGCATAACAAACGACAGTTTATCAAACACTATACGAAACTTTATAAGACACAGAAATAAAGAAACTACTAGTTTAGACACTCACGAAAACGGCTGTAAGTGCATTAGGCACATAATGTCTTATAAAGAAAAACAAATAAATATTGTAAATAGGATTTTAGAAAACGTTCAAATTGATAATCCACAAAAAGAAAATAACACTTGAACACACTAACGTTATACTTTCAATAATTAAATTATGCAATGGAACGTAAATAGTTTACAGACCAGATTACGTTTGGGAGAAATACAACGATTACTAAGGGAATATGAACCAATGATACTATGTTTACAACATGTCAACAAACCAATATCAACAATAGGTAAAATTTAATATACCATAGTGTCTACATCTAGAGAAGACAAAGGAAATTTAGGTACTGCTATATATGTAGATAACAAAGTATGTTATGACAGAGTAAGGAAATTTAGGTACTGCTATGTATGTAGATAACAAAGTATGTTATGACAGAGTACCTGTAAATTTTACTGACTTGCAAATATCAAGTATTAAAATACGAATAAAAAACGATAATTACATAATTTATAACTTATACAACCAACCTAATAAAAATTACGGCATTGGTAAACTTAAAGATTTGCTTAACAATACCAAGGAACCTACATTAATAGTAGGTGCTGTATAAATGATGACGAACTTAGCACTAATTTTTCAAAACCATATGGAACATTTTCCTCAGTAGACAAGTATAGTTGACAAGATTAGATTGGAATACAGTTGATGACTTGCGCACCTGTGATCATTTCCCAATATTAATTTCCTTATTACAAAATAGTCCTGCAAAACATGTCACTCAGTATAACATTTATAAAGCAGATTGGGAGCGATATGAAGTGTGCACTAGAAATATCCCACCATTTGATTATTTAAAAGACCATAATGAAACTAATAAATTTCTTGTTGATTTCATTAAAAATACTGCCAATAAAGCAATACCAAAGTCAAAACCCCATCCATCAAAACACAAAGTCCCATGGTGGTCCGATAAGTTAACAAAATTAATCAACATAAAACACACAATAGGGGGACGATTAGATCATTTGAATAGAAAGTTCAGTAATATAAATAAAACGATTACCGACATTAGAAGGAACTTTACAAAAAATTACTATATTATTGCTAGAAATTGATACATTAAAACCTGTATACAACAAAATATATGCAAAATTTAAAAAGAAGTAATTCAAGGAAGAATCATTTCATGGAAGAAATATGTATCAGATCTCTCAAATAATACTCCCATAAAAAAAATATGGGAAGAATTCAGGAAAATAAATGGTACCCATGTTAAACCACGTAGACATACCATATTAAAAGATGGAAAAAGAACACTTGATCCAAAAGAAATAAGTAATATAATGGGAGAAAATTTAGCAAATGTATGTAGTGATAAAAATTTAGATGAACACTTCCGCACAAAGAAAAATAAAATAGAATTAATAGCAACAAATTTAGTAAGAACAGAAGATATAATAGAAAATTTAATATGTCAGAGTTCGAAAATGCTCTCTCGAACAGCAATAAATCTGCTCTTGGAGGTGGTAATATTTGTTTTGAGATGAGCCACTTAGCACCTTTGGCAAAGTCATACTTATTAGAGTTTTATAATCACTTAAGGCTTCGAAATTTATTTCCAGATGAATGGTGTAAACCTATAATAATTCCTATCCCCAAACCTGGAAAGGATCCCAGTAATGTAAATAATTACAGATCAGTCTCTCTAAGAAGCTGCTTATGCAAATTGTTTGAGAAAATGTTAAATGCTTGACTAACATGGCACATTCGAGATTGATTGATTGATTAATTGTGGGTTATCTGGCATCAGCACACTCGAGAAAATAAAATTTTGACTCCCACTCAGTTCGGGTCACAGTGTAACAGATCTACATTAGATTCTCTCTCTAACTTAGAAGACTTTATACATAGAGGTTTTGAATGAAAACAAATCATTGTAGCCGTCTTTTTTGACACAGAAAAAGTGTACGATAATACTTAGAAGGTATGCTATATTAAAAACTTTACAAAACAACAACATCCGTTGACATTTACCTAGGTTTATACAAAATTTTTGACAAATCGCAGTTTTCAGGTGAGAATTGATGGTGTTCTGTTTGGAACATTTCCTCTTGAAAACGGTGTTCCACAGGGAAGCTTCCTTAGTGGCACACTGTTTACTTTAGCAATTAATGATATCAGTAATAATCTACCTATTGGTTTTAAAAGTAACCTGTATATGGATGATATTGCTATATATTATTCATCATCTCGAATAAAACATGCAGAACAAATCATTAATAAAAGCATAGTAAAAATAGATGAATGGGCCTCATCTGTAGCCTTTAAATTTTCAATAGATAAAACTCAAGCAATCATGTTTTATAAAAATAAAAAGTGGAAAAAAGGTGAAGAAATAGACTTAAAAATCAGAAACTATAGTATACCAATTGGTCAAACAGCAGAATTTTTGGGATTAGTATTCGATACTCACTTGAACTGGAAAGCCCACAGTACTCGGGGAGCCGATAGACATACCCTTACTGTACTGTTTAAAGCAACATTTCTGTCTATCACTGATTAAGGAAGCGAAGTATATGGCTCAGCATCGGACATAGTACTGAAAATGTTAGACCCTGTTCACAATGAAGGCCTTAGAATATGCTCAGGAGCCTTTAGATCATCACCAAAATCATCTTTACAAGTTGAATGCGGTGAACTGACTCTGTCTCTCCATAGAGAGCTAGTAACAATGAAAAGTGCTCTAAGAATTCAGACACGTGATTCTCCAACAAAAAAATTATTTGAATTAAGAGATGTATTTTTATAAATAACCAACCACCACCTCTCCCAATTAGAGCTAGAAGATTGTTTGAGTCTGAATATAAATATACAAGTGCCTTTAATACTAAAATCACCTATTCCCTGGACAATGAATAAAATGAGAATTTGCACACATCTCAAGTATTTATCAAAAAGTTACTCATATACACCAGAACACCATAGACAACATACAGTAGAGCACGTAAGCTGAAAAGGTCCACAGTACGCAATATATACAGATGGACCTAAATCAGAAGATGGAGTGGGATGTGTTGCAATGCCCCAAAACAAAGCTTTTCAGTTCTGTCTTCCTAATAATGCTTCGGTATTTACAGCAGAATTGTGTGGAATTGCATCAGCTATAAAAATAATTAAAGAAGCATCATTCAATAATTTTGTGATTTTTAGTGACTCGAAAAGTGCTATAGAAGCTATTCAGAGTTACAAATAAAAAAATAATATAGTATAACAAATTAAATTATATCTCCATAACTTATATAATAATGGAAAAAATGTAGAAATATATTGGATCCCTGCCCATTTAGGGATCAAAGGAAATGAAGATGCAGACAAAGCAGCCAAAGAAGCAACCCACATGACAATGTGAATATCTCTGTTACTGATTATGTAACACACAAAAAGTAATAAATTGAAACAAATAAAACCTAATGTTATAAAATAAAGTTCATCATATCAGAGAGAGAGACACGCACAAGTAATTCTAACACGTCTCAGAATAGGCCATACTTGTCTGACACATGGGCACTTAATGAGAAGCCCATGTCGCCCCGGCTCTCGAGTGCTCCGAGTGCAGGGTGATGATATCGATGAGACGTGTTATGTGTGTCCAAAGTATGACCAACAGCGACTGTCAACTTTTGGGAAAAAATCATTAAATAAGTAAATAATAAAAGCACGAAAACATAGCATTTGTCGAATTTAAATTTAAATTTTTTTTTAAATATTACTTAACCTATGAATTTTAATATACCTTTTTAGTGTGGAAGCATGAGTAAATGTATTTATTGTGTGTATGTGTTACAGTATGAGGACGTGATCCTATGTGGTATTTTATCCTAATCCTTTGGGCCAGCTGTATAAGAGCTGAAAATCAGCTCAGTGGTCTGGTTAAACTACTATAAAACTACTTCAGCTTCTTCCATTGCAAGAATAATAAATTCAATTCACAAGCAAGACAGATAACAATAATAATCATAAATTTTAAATGTAATTTGTTTTTTCCTATGATACGCATCTATGCTTTCGAAATTAGGTTTACGTGCTCAAGGCACGCAAAATCATATGGTCTTACCCGATCTTGTGCAGTCCTTGTCTTCCACTCTGTGAATCAGCCTCTGAGATGGGTCTAACATACTTGCTGGGATTAGAGGTAAAAACTACCCCTATGAAAGCGTAGGTTTGTATCATAGAAGAGACATGACGTACTTGTCGACGAATACAAACCGTAAAGTATTTCACTGAAGACTGCTTGCAGACATGGAGCGTTAGTATCTTGTTTCATGAAACGTCGGATGTTAATGTGGTATGCAAATTGGTACATAGTATGTTGCGAGAATACTAGGAAGATGTCGTGCATTATGGTCAGTTCATGTTAGTCCATTGTTGTCATAGTGCCCTTATGTAGGTGTCTGTATAATTTATATAGCCCTTTGTTGGTCGAGTTGGTTGAGCTTCAGACCGTCATTCGACGGGCCGCCCTTCGATTCCCGCCGGCTGATGAAGAGTTAGAGGAATTTATTTCTGATAAATTCATTTATAGGATTCCAATATCCCGTTGCTAAGTAACCAATTGGTTCTTAGCCACGCCAAATAAGTGTAATCCTTCGGGCCAGCCCTAGGAGAGCTGTTAATCAGCTCAGTGGTCTCTTCTTTACCTTACCTTGTATAATTTATAGAATATTAACTTTGCCATTGCATGTCATCCTTCTTCTTTGTAATTTTTTTGTGGAGTGCGTCCCAGTTTTACAAAATTGTTTTGTTATTAATTGGACCAAGAAATTACCTATTGTCAGATATGAGAATATTGTAATTTTGAATCTTTTGTAATTATGGAAGTATGGTCAACAAATATATCTATCTATCTGCTTATCTAAGGACTTGTGAGCTAAGTCTCTTGGGTAAATGGATGTGAACATGGTTTGGCACTTCCACACCCCTGCCTTCATAATTTTTGCTGAATTTTGTTTTTTGCTAATATTTATTGGACCTGGTAAATAGGAAAAGATATCATAACTGGGATTAGGTTTATATCCGAAGCTAAATAGTGGGAACTGTGGTATGACCACCAACTGCCTGATAATGTTTGGACATGAGAGATATCACATGGAACTATTCTTAAGGGCTGGACCACAGATTCCAGGGGGGGTCTGGGTCTGGTGGTAGGACCTCAGCTTTCTATCCAGTTCGCCATAACATGATTAGGGTGGGGATGATTGTATTCCAGTAATATTGTCTGCCCTAGCAAGCAGGTTTGGCTTACACTTGGGCCACTCTAATCATGCTGTACATTTGGGAGTCAGTTCTCACTTGTGCCATAGGTGGAAGAATAAACTCCATGAAAGGCTGATGATATCTTTTTGAGGTTTTCAAGTTTATTTAATTTTTTTATATGTAAATCTTTATGATAGTAATTTTAAAGATTCAAGTACCCCCTGACCCTCTGATGGCATTGCTCCTGCACAGATGACGACCACTGCTCCAGTACAGAGCAAATCTTCTAGCATGGAAATGGACAATTCTCTGGATAATCCAAATAATCAAAATCAGAGTGGTATTAAAATTTTAATACCTTATAAAACTCCCAAAAAGAGTAAATACGACAAGACCCAACCTTGACTCACTTCGACTCCCTCTTTGGGAGTGGAAGTTGGTCAAGGTTCCTAACCATGGAAGCTGACCAAAATATTTCAGCTTTAAAATTAGAAAATTATTTATTAAATAGACATCCCATGACAAATATGTCATTTAGACAAATAAAGGAGAAAACTTGGCTTATAGAAGCCACAACAAAAAGTCAGTCTGAAAACTATTTGTCTTTGAAAAATATAAACAATATTAACATAAAAGTAAAAAAAAAACACGATACTATGAACAGCATTCAGGGTACCATTGTGCTTCCTGAAAACAACAACGAACCAGTCGATAAGAAAATGCTATTAGACTCTCAAAAAAAGATAACCCTAAGGTCCAAGATTGTAAGGTATATGTTGTACCAACTAAAAATAGCAATAAACAAATATTAAAAATAGCAAAAATAAAATTTAAGGGTGAAGATCTACCTCTAAAAATAAAAATTTTAGGCCAAAATTTAGAGTTAAGACTTACTGTAAGTCTCAAAGCCACTGCAGTGTCAAAATTGCAGTAAGTATGGACGCACAAAAAAAAAATTGTCGTAATGAACCGGTATGCTCTTGTTGTGGATCTACTGAACATACCATACAGTGGAAGTGCAGTGAACCTAAGTGTGTAAACTGTGGGCAGAGTCGTCATGTAAGATCCGAAGAATGCATGTATTATATATTATATACAATATGGAATTGAAAGTACTACAAGAGCGAACAGGGATGTCTATAAAAGAGGCTAAGTTGGAATTAAAAGTGAGAGAAATTCAAGATCCGTCTAGGAAACATAAGTATTCTTCAATCAATAGAGCAAATAATGAAACAAAAACGCAAACAGATAGAAGTACCAGAGCAAAGAAAAGTAAATCTCAAGAAGAAATTAACAGTTTAGAAATAAAAACTAAAATGGTAAAGAATAAAGAAACAGGCACAAATGAGATAGATAATATTTTGTCCAATTCATTTGAAATTATTAATGCAAATAGAATCACAGGAGGATGCTACTACTGAAGCAACAGAGGAGGGTCGTGATGAACTGGAAATTAAAGATAAAAAAGGCCTTTGGAGGGATCACCACCCAAAACGAAGAAACCAACTGTTATTAGAGAAACATCAGTTAAACCAAAGATAAAGGAGATGAAAAAGGAACACAGACAAAAACAAGCTGAGGATATACCCTTATCTCCTAAAATAATAGTAAAGCCTATGAAGGCAGATGTCGAAAACACTGAGGAAGTGAAAGAGAACCATACCATAGATAACAATGATTATGTCAAAGGAGAAGAGATCACTCCATTTCCAGTAATTGGTACAAGAGCAAATGAAAAAAAGAAATATATATGGTAGTGTGTGTGGATGTAATGATTGTGTTATTGAATTATGCAGTAACAACAAAAGCATAACAAAAGATGGTTTAACAAACATTATAAGAAATTTTATGAAATATAGAAAAAAAGAAACCACGGATTTGAGTACCCATGAAAAAGGTTGCATGTGCACTGAGTACTTAGTATATTATAAAGAAGAAAATGAATGTCTTGAGTAAATTATTAGAAAAATCCAAATAGACAATAAAAAAAAAAAGAGAGTAAAACTCGACCGCTATAGCAAAATGTTTTCAATAGCTTTTTTATACAATGGAACACAAATGTTCTACAGACCAGATTACACCACACCTGGGAGAAATACAACGATTTCTAAAAGAATACAAACCAGTGATATTATGTTTACAACATGTCAACAGAACAATATCAACAGTAAGTAAATATACCTTAGCATCTACATCTAGAGAGGAAGACCCCCTCGATATGGGACCACCTTGACGTGGTGAAGGGACTCTTGAACCCCAGGAATTTGCTCCCGGGTTTAAGTCCAAGAGTCCCATATATCATTGCACTTTTGTTTGGATTAATTTTTGTGGAATTTTCCACTTTTGCTAAAATTTATGACCTGATAAATAGGAAAAGATATCATACCTGGGATTGGGTTTATGTCCGAAGCTAAATAGTGGGAACTGTGGTAGGACCATCAACTGCCCAATAATGTTCAGACCTGAGAGTTATCAGATTTATAGATCAAAGGCGGAACTATTGCCCATAACATGATTAGGGTGGGGATGATTGTATTCTTGTAATACTCAGTCCTAGCAAGCGGATTTGGCTTACACTTGGGCCACTCTAATCATGTTGTGCCATCCCCTATGGGTTAGGGTAGGGAGCGGACATTTGGGAGTCGGTTCTCACTTGTGGAAGAATAAAACTCCATGAAAAGCTGATGATATCTTTTTAAGGTTTTTAGATTAATTTTTTTCCTCCCTCAAATCTTTATGATAAGCGAAAATGAAGATTTGAGTACCCGTGGACCCTTTGATAGTAGTGACTTGGCACAGTTGACAACCACTGGAACCTCCTCTCACAACTTTTCTTTAGAAAAATAAAAAAGAATCCAAATGTAATAACACTGGAACCTTATGCTTCAGCACACAACAAATCCAAAAGAAGTAAATATCGTTTTGACCCAACCTTGACTCATTTCAACTCCCTCTTTGGGAGTGAAAGTTGGTCAAGGTTTCTAACCATGGAAACAGAACAACAAATTTCAGCCCCAAAGTTGGAAAATTTCTTATTAAAAAGACACTCAATACAGAAATGTTGTTTAGACAAATAAAAATGAAGACCCGGCTTATAGAAGCCACAACAAAAAACCAGTCTGAAGATTATCTTTCCATAAAAAGTATCGACAATGTGAATGTAAAAGTAAAGAAGCATGATACTATGAACAGCATTCAGGGTACTATTGTACTTCCTGAAAATAATAACGAACCAGTTAAGAACATGCTGTTGGACTCTCTTAAAATGAGATATCCCAAAGTCCAAGATTGTGAGGTATATATAATACCAAGTTCCCTAGCAGCTTGCTGCTGCCTTGTTGACCAAGTTATTATCATGGTGGGGTTAATTCTGTGCCTTCCTGTCTGAGAATTATCAAGGGGAAACATGAGTAAGAAGAGCCAGTATCTCTTGGAAAGGGATTAGGACAGGGCAGGAAAATGGAAGGGAAGCAGTTGGTGCAGGTTGTCTTTCAGTCTTCTCAAGATTGGGATTTTAGTAATGATTCAAGGTATCCCTGTCATTAAGAAAGACGGGGTATGACTTTCTCTCCTCTTCTCATCACCACATGGATTGGTCTTTGTTCCCAAAATTAAATTATATCTCCATAAATTATATAATAATGGAAAAAATGTATCTGAAAACAAAATGAAATATGTTAGATCCCTGTCACATGTAGGGATCAAAGGAAATGAAGAAGCAGACAAAGCAGCTAAAGCAGCAACTCACATGACAAGATCAAATGTGAATATCCCTGTTACAGATTATGTAACTCACATAAAAATGGGTATCATAAATAAATGGCAGCATATATGGGATGAAGAACCTGAAAGTAATAAACTGAAAGAATTAAAACCTAATGTTAAAAATGGAGTTCATTATATCAGAGAGAGAGACACACAAGTAATTTTAACACGCCTCAGAATATGGCCATACTCGTCTGACACATGGGCACTTAATGAGCAGCCCACATGGCCCGGCTCCCAAGTGCTCAGAATGCAGAGTAATAATAACGGTCAGACATGTGTTATGTGAATGTCCAAAGTATGACCGACAACGAATGTCTACTTTTGGAAATAGGTCAGTGAAAGAAATTTTGTCAGAATCTTTCACATTTTCAATCATTCCAATTATGATGTTCTTGAAGAACTGTAATTTAATTAACAAAATATAAAAATAAGTAAATAATAAAAATATGAAAATCCTTTTAACATTTGAATTTTACAAAAAAGAATTTTTTAAATTTTGTTTAATTTATATTCTGAATTTTAATATACCGTTTTAGTATGTATGTAAGGAAGTCTGAGTAAATGTATTTATTGTATGAGAGCATGTGCCTATGTGCAGTTTTTAATTTCATTTTAATTCATTCATCTTAGTATTGGAAGATCTATTGGGTCCTAGCGCTTGACTTCAGGCCTAGACCTAGTATTTTAATCAAATCCTTCGGGCCAGCCCTATGAGAGCTGAAAGTCAGCTCAGTGGTCTGGTTAAACTACTTTAATAGTAATAATAGTAAACAACTTTAGAGTTAAAATGAAAAACTTATGAAGATTAATATACTAGTAAAATGAAATAAAGATTAACCTTTTGTGGGGCATTATGGCACATAACACAGATATGTATCTTACAAACAAAATGGAAGAGCTAACCCAGCTCAGGTCACAGGTGACTCATAGGCCTACCTGATAGGCTTTTGTTTTCCTAGTTAAGTAAGTGACAGTCAGCAGTGCATCTTGTGCTGAGTACTCCCTTCATGAAAGTGTAGATTCGGATCCCCATTGGAACAAATATGTATATGTATGTGTACACACACATACACACAATATATATATATATATATATATATATATATATATATATATATATATATATATATATATATATATAATATAATATATATAATATATATGGACCTATATATATAGTATGTGTTTTCAGAGACTACATGATATTCAGTTTTAGTGCACTGTACACAGTTGATAGTGTTGCTAGAACCATGTCCACGCCCCTGAATATGGCCATGGAGTGTTACAAATTTACTTTACTGATCGGAAGACCCGAAATGAAGAGAACGAGCTATTATTGAATGCAGCAGTTGGTAAACGATATTGCCATAAGTGTAACCAGGAAGAGGGAAGTACAATGCATTTAACCGAGGACATGGCCATCATGCATGTAAGCATCCTTGTTATAGTTGACATAAAATAACTTACTGGATTCTCGATTCGAGGTAACGCGCGGCCTTCGGATTGAGGAATTATCAAGATAGCAGAATGCCCACGTTACATCAATAGTTACCTAACCATCTCGTTATGACAAAGCATGACTCACGAAAGTAAGACTAGGGATGCCACTCATAAGTCTGACAGCTTTCCTGCCTTTCCCTATATAGTCCGAAAGGGTCATTTTTCTGCACAAGACTCTGTAATAGATAACGTTGTCTTAGCTATGATTTGATTTATGTATATTTAATAACCTTGGTAACGAATTACAAAATCTGTACTGACAAATTTTCATCTTTGTATTTTAAAACATTGTGGCCTCATACATTCACATAGGAGCTTAAACCATTTGAACCCGAATCAAAACCATTGATTAATATGTATTTATAGACTTAATATGAATAAAGTATACATCCACAAGTCCTGTTTAATATCACAGTATGCACAGAATGGGGTGTTGCTTATATGCCATGCTAGGCATCGTAAGGCTGCAAATGATACGTGTTTATTTGCGAATATACAAACTGTATAGCCTCCCATATTTAATTCATTTCTAACGTCATTTTGAACTATCAAAGAATCATAAAACAAACTGACAAAAATGTACTCATTTATTTGTTGTGAAACGGAAGGTATGCAGACCTTCATTAATTTTGTAAACATACTCAGTGAACTTATCGTTCCTATATTGTGTGTGTATATATATATATAGGCCTATATATATATATATATATATATATATATATATAGATAGATAGATAGATAGATACAGGGGAGGGGCGTGGAGTATGAATGTGCGGTGTTGGTTACCTTGTTTCCTCTCGGCGCTTGCCCCCTCTTAGGGAAAAGGCTCAACGTTGAATCATTGTTATTGTTATTTTCGTTATAATAGTTATGATAATAGTAGTAACTCTTACTACAGTACTACAAATCACCAAAAATAAAATTATTAGCACTAAAAATTATTAATATTATTACTGATAATAATAATGAAAACTGTAATTATCATCACTTTCATCATTATGATTATCATACTCTAAATTATCATTACCGTCATTATTATTGGCAAAAACATTAATCAAAAGAGGCCGCATACAGAAAAAGAAGTAAAGATTTTCTATATAAAAGATTCCTCACATGACACTACGCCATATGCAAAAATGTTATGAACATTCCTCTGAAAATGATTCATTTCAATAAAAAGGAAGGGCCATTCACATAACTAGAAAAGACTAATTCATACTGAATTAAAGCGAATAAGGAGGACCCGATGGAAGGCACATGGCTATACAGGGCACCCTTGCATCCATGGGCTTCTGTATAAAAGACCAGAGTAGGACTCATCAGTCAAACCAGGGTCATTGGGTTCCATAACAAAACCCGCTACATGACCCTGCATACAGAACAGGGTCATGAAAAGTCAGAAGAGCGCCCTTTGGTCGAACTGGGTTCAAGGCACACTCCGGAGGATTGCCAGTGTTGATCGGTTAGATGTAGTCTAAAGAACAATACCCAGCACCAGCACCGACAGTACTGTACTTTTTATAGTACTTTGAACACACGGGATTCATTCATTCTCGAGGCTATTTTGGAACTCTCTGATGCCGGAGTCTTGTAGCTGGTGGTCTGTTTCACATACAGTTTGCAGGAAGTGATGAAATTACGGGTAGCAAAGATCCGGTTATTTTGAAGTATAGAAGTTTTTTTTACCATTAGGTCAGACCAAAATTATTATTAGCGACACTCCTCCCAGGCTGCCGGAAGAAATCTTGGATCTACTGTCCATCCAAAAGAAATCTTGGATCTACTGTCCATCCAAAAGAAATCTTGGATCTACTGTCCATCCAAAAGAAATCTTGGATCTACTGTCCATCCAAAGAAATCTTGGATCTACTGTCCATCAAAAAGAAATCTTGGATCTACTGTCCATCCAAAAGAAATCTTGGATCTACTGTCCATCCAAAAGAAATCTTGGATCAACTGTCCATCCAAAAGAAATCTTGGATCTACTGTCCATCCAAAAGAAATCTTGGATCTACTGTCCATCCAAAAGAAATCTTGGATCTACTGTCCATCCAAAAGAAATCTTGGATCTACTGTCCATCCGAAAGAAATCTTGGATCTACTGTCCATCCAAAAGAAATCTTGGATCTACTGTCCATCCAAAAGAAATCTTGGATCTACTGTCCATCCAAAAGAAATCTTGGATCAACTGTCCATCCAAAAGAAATCTTGGATCTACTGTCCATCCAAAAGAAATCTTGGATCTACTGTCCATCCAAAAGAAATCTTGGATCTACTGTCCATCAAAAGTCCCCATCCCTTCTTTTTTATTGTCGTTTGAAGAATCTACAATTTTGATTTTCGTTTCTTTTCTTCTTGAGGCATATTTGACAGTGAATAAATAACTTAATAATCTTCTCATTGACATTATAGTTCTTGTAAAGCAATTTAGACCCTCATCAGTTGATTCTGTGGTCGCATTCCCAGCTATGTTTGACTAGCACGTTATTGTTGGACATTGATTGATAACGTGCTAGTCAAACATAGCTGGGAATGCGACCACAGAATCAACTGATAAGGGTCTAAATTGCTTTACAAGAACTATAATGTCAATGAGAGAAGATTAGTCGAGGGGGCCGTCATCAACATGGGGAACTTGATGGAAGGTAATAAGTCGTTTACAATAGAAGATAGTTTTATCAACAGACTTATTTGTTCTACTTATATCAAAAATTTTAATTATAAAAATCCTTGTATACCGCAAGTCACCCCTGATACTGCCGCTATCTCTGCCTCTCCCGCCCAGGTAACGGAGTTGCAAACAGCTGACTCCGGTGCAGGCGCCTATGCTGGTTTGAGAAGAGAGGAGGCTGTAAACAACCGTGGAGACAGTCACCTGAGGAGATCGCGACGGTTGGCTGGTTTGGAGACCGAGAACGAGCGAATTACCTAATTATCATTTTTGTAAAGAATGCGTCTTGTTTACCCTTGCTTTTTAAGTTTGTTTTTAAGTTCTCATAACCAAGACTGTCATTTCTAGCTGAAGAAGGGAGCTGAGCAGGCTCTCGAAAGCTCCTGGAATTTATTTTATTTGTAAATACAGTAATTTACATAAATGTGGATTTTTTATTTTATAAACATATTCACGGGATTGTGAAGATTTGCATTATTATTATTATTATTATTATTATTATTATTATTATTATTATTATTATTATTATTATTATTATTATTATTATTATTAGAGCAACACAGAGAGCCAAATTATGGTTGTGACTCTTACCTTGTGAGGATTCCAAGCAGTTCCAAGACAGTGGTGTTTATTTCTAGTGTCAAAAGACATCCAAACTATGCAATTTCTTCTAGTGTCTCTAGTCAAGATTGACTAACATTGCCGTTGAAAAAATTTTCATGATAAGCAAATATTGCAATAACCAAAATGATCTCCTAACTTCTCGAATATTTATGTTGTAATGAAAGCCTGAACTGGCACTGTCAACTGGCCAAGTAGTGTTAAAATAACTTTCGAGTGCTAGAAGCATAGAAAGATGAAAACAATTTTTCGTTCAAAAATATAGTAAATTTGGTGTCAGGAAAAAAGCACATTCGAAAGATCAGAAATTATACAATCGGTCCCTAGAGAAATGTTTTGTTAGGATCCTCGAGCTACCCAAATATACCGCTGTTGAATTTCATGACACTAAATATATTAATATATTAATATACACACGTGTGCGTAGTGGAAAACACTTTACAATAAAGGTCTGTTAAACTTTAAAGTGATTCGATGGTGTTTATGTTCTCTAAGGAATGCAGATGCATCCGTAGAAAATCTGAGAACTTTAATATCAAGACTACCGCTGACAACAAGAAACAGCAAAAATTTATAACCAACCGCCGAATGGTCCATGGCCCAGCCCTCATGTAAACCTGTGACCCAGAAAAAAAGCCTCAGAATTTGCAACCGCACTAACCTGAAGCCACTTCCAGTAGCCAAGCGCAGTTCACCCCAACGCAACGGAGAGAAGAAACAAATGACCAACAATGTCTATACATTCAACTGTCCAAGAGGAGTCTGCGATGTTCTAGCTTGTCCCAAAGAGCTAGTTCCAAAAGAGCTAGTACAATTCAGCTAGTGTGACAAAATGGCTCGTATTATAATAGCTAGTGCCAAAATCTCTTTTGTGACAAAATAGCTAGTAGTACATTCTAGCTGGTACCAAAAGAGCTATTAACCCAAATAGCTAATTTAATAGAAATAAAACTGAAACATCAAAATATATTTTGCTCTTCACCATTATATTCAGTTTTTCGTTTTTTTTTTTTTCTCTTTTAGTAGAACCGTTATTTACAACGTGTAAAAAGGTTTTAAAACATATTTATAATAGTTTTGATTAAAATATTCTATTAGAAAAATTGAGAATAAAATAGCTAATAATGCTAAAAAATAAATAAAGCTTTAACATGTTATGTTATAGTTGATACCCCGCTCAAAATCTTCAGTAGATATTTCATTATGTGAGTGCTCCCCCTCGATTTTGGATCACCTTGACGTGGTGAGGGGGCTCTTGAACCCCAGGAATTTGTTCCCGGGTTTGAGTCCAAGAGTCTCATAGACCATTATATATTTCTTTGAATTAATTTTTATGGAATTTTCCACTTTTGCTAAACTTATTGGGCCTGATAAACAGGAAAAGATAACATAACTGGGATTGGGTTTATATCCGAAACTAAATAGTGGGAACTGTGGTAGGACCATCAGCTGCCCGATGATGTTCGGACCTGAGAGATATCAGGCGGAACTATTCTTTAGGGCTGGACCATGGATTCTAGTGGGGTCCGGTTCTAGGGATAGGACTCTCAGCATTCTATCCGGTTTGCCCACAACACGATTAGGGTGGGAATGACAGTATTCTCGTAATACCTTCGGTCCTAGCAAGCAGGCTTGGCTTACACTTGGGCCACTATAATTATGTTGTGCCATCCCCTGTGGGGCATGGTAGGGACGCGAACATTTGGGAGTCAGTTCTCACTAGTGCCATTGGTGGAAGAATAATCCCCATGAAAGGCTGGTGATATCTTTTTAAGGTTTTCAGGTTTATTATTATTATTTTTTTTTTACCCCTCTCAAATCTTTATGTCTAGCATTTATAAGGATTCGAGTACCCCTGGACCCTCTGATGGTTATGTTCTGGCACAGATGACGACCTGTGCACCCACCTTGGAGATTGAAATTTCTCCAAATGTTGATGACTTCTCGAAAAATAAATTGACAAAAAGCAGTAATAACAAATATCCTGATCCCCCTCCTGACTTCCCCTCCCCTGGACCCTCTAGCCATGCTTCATTGATGACGACTTCAAGCAAGGACATGGACTTCTCTAAAAAATCTTTATCCAATATTAAATCCTCAACACAGCCAGATTTTGTGAAAAATTTGAGAATGCTCCATATCGAAGACTTACCAGTCTGTTGTGATTATGAAATAATCTCGACAGCTCTGAAATCATTTAGAACTGTTGTAGAAATCAGGATAATTTTTTTGATATTGAATGTAAAAGGGAAGCGTGGGTTACCTTTAGTAGCCATGATGAGGCTCGAAAGGCTAGTAGTATGAGTAGTATGATAAGTGCCATACAAATTAGTCAGGCTACAGTACGAAGAGCCTTAACAGACAAAGTTCCCAAAGACATGGACGTTTATGTGCCATCAAAATGGGGTCAGGATAAAGCAGAGAGAAACCAGAATGCAGAAATAAGGACTCCTAAACCTTCTATGTGGGTGGTAGCTTCAGCCAAGGAGGAAAACAACAACTATCAATTTTGCAGATTTCTTCAGAAAAAGGTGGGAGAAACAAAGAGCGGTGATATTTCTCGTTTTGGGAAGAAACACCATTCTTATGCATGCCAAATCCACAACCCAAGCATATATGCTGACCTTGTTGGACATAAAAAATGATGAAATTATTATGAATATCAAGCCCAACTTAAGCATTAGTTATGGGAGAGGAGTACTATTTGATAAAGACCTTTATGACATGACAGAAGAAGAAATGAGTCCCACTTCAGTTTGGAGAGTGAAAAAGGCAGCTATTGCCAACATGATCATTTTAACCTTTGCAGACTCTGAAGTAAGTACCTTCTCATGTCATATTTGAAAATGAAAGGGTATGAGTACGTCCTTTCCAGCAAAGACCAGTGCAGTGCTATCATTGCTTTAAGTTTGGCCACCCATCAGAAAACTGGAAAAATGATAAAATTTGTATAAACTGCTGTGGTGTCCATAATGACGATGATTGTAATAGAAAAGCAAAATGTGTTAATTGTCAACTGGAACATAGATCCAATAACAAAAATTATGAAATTTACAAGTATGAACAAAAATTATGAAATTTACAAGTATGAACAAAAATTATGAAATTTACAAGTATGAACTGTCTTCACTAAATAAAGCCAACGCAGAGCATATACAGTAAGTATCGGTTTTGCAAAAGACAATTAGGTCAACTACCTAGGAGCTATGCTGATGTTCTTAAGCCACAACCCCTATCTACCACTAGGGGTGCAGTGGCAGCACCCTCTAATGTAGCAGGTGCATCAACCCCTGTGGTAGTGGCCCAGCCATCGGGGTCAGGTACTGGGCCTGCTGAGGCTAGAGCACAAGTCTCCAAGGAGGATAAGATGGCACTTAACCCAACGACCTCGGAATTGTCTCAGGCAGAGTCTCTGCCTGATTTAATGGTGACTGAGGAGCAAAAGCACCAAAAGAGGAGATGTTTCCCCTCATCCTCTCCTCCAATTAAACATGCATCATTTAGTAATAGATACGAAGTACTAATCTCGATGCAAGAACCCCAGCCTGAATTAAAACAAACTGACAAGAAAGGGAAACAAAATGACACCAGTAAATCAACAGATAATAAACCAAACCTGTCAAGACCAGTCCTTTCCAAATCGTCTCTTGATAATACTCATAAACAAAAGAGAGTAAATGAGAAGGCTCCATTCAGAGGGCCTTCCACCAAGTCCAAAAAATAGTTTTCACATCTACAGTGGAACTGTAGAGGTCTTAGGGCTTGAAGTGAAGAGCTGAAGGTACTGTTCCATGACCATAGCCCAGGTATTGTGTGTCTCCAGGAAACTAAGATTGGAAGCACACAATATAATCCTGGGTTAAGTTACAGCATATATAATTCTCCACCACCAATCAGAGATAGAGCTAAGGGAGGTGCAGCAATTATTGAGCATAAGTTGTTGCAACACTCCTTGCTATCAATTAATATTCATCTCCAAGCTGTAGCAGTAACTTTCATTTTAGACAAGAAAATTACTTCATTTTAGACAAGAAAATTACAGTTTGCTCCATCTGTCTTCCTCCTGATTTGGATTTCACTTATAATGATATTCATTTACTGATCAATCAGCTTCCTGCTCCTTTCCTCCTCCTCCTTTGTGATTTTAATGCTCACAGCCTGATGGGGGTGGGAACAGGACAGATGCCAAGGGTAGGATGTTGGAGGGTATTACGGATGATCATAATATCACTATACTCAATAATGGAGCCATGTCTTACCATAACATCTACTCCAATACTTATTTGGTTATCAATCTGAGCTTTTGCTCATCTAGTGTTCACATTGGCTATGAATGGTCGTAAATGAATATCCAAATGGGAGTGAGCACTTCCCAATTCATATAAAAACAGTTAAGAATCAGCCCTCTGAGTCACCTCCCAGATGGAAGGTAGACGAGGTAGACTGGAAGAAATTTACTGAGTGTTGTCGTGGATAAGAATGTAAAATCATTTCCATCCATCTCGGAGGCATATAATTACTTCAGTGACACCATCATCGACAGTACAATTGCCTCTATTCCAACAACAAAAGGGAAGCCCTCTAGACCAGCAGTTCCTTGGTGGAACAAAACCTGCAGTAGTATGAGAAAGATTACCAGAATATGCTACAAAAAGTAGTAAGAGGAGTGGAACTACCCAAGCCAAAGTTATTTACCAACGTGCTGTGGCCAAGCAAAATAAATATTTTAAAAAAGCAAAAAGAGAGTCATGGATGTACTACATTAATGGCATTAGCTCAAAAACACCATCCAAAATGATTTGGATGAAAATTAAAAAACTAAATGGCAAGTTTGTCCCTAAACTGCAGGAACTCAAAGATGCCTTGCAGAATACCAAACCATTGGGCCCTGGTGAAGATAAAATACTCTATGAAATGCTGAAACATCAGCCAGAAAAGTCAAAGAAATTTCTTTTAGATATAATAAATGAAATCTGGGAAACTGGAGTATTCCTAAGAGCTGGAAATTATCATTAATCCTCTCCCTATGAAGAAGCCAAACAAGGATCCTGCTTTACCCAGCAGCTACAGGCCAATAGCTCTCACCAGTTGTGTTTGTAAGCTAATGGAAAAGATGATTAACACCAGATTTGTATAGCACTTAGAAACAAATAAATTGCTTTCTCCATTCAGTTTGGCTTTCAGAAAAGTATATCTACTCTAGATCCCTTGCTTAGGCTCTCAAACCAAACACAACAAGGTTTTGCTAAACCGTGCCAAACAATATATTTTTTTTTTATTTGTAAAAGGCATATGACACCACATGGCATTATGGTATTATAAAAAAGTTGTATAAGATGGGCATTAAAGGAAAAATGATCAGATTTATAAATTCGTTTTTATCAGAAAGATATATAAAGGGAAGAATTGGGAATCATATGTCACGACATTTCTTACAAGATAAGGGAGTTCCTCAGGGTAGTGTCCTTAGTGTCACTCTCTTTGCTATTGCCATTAATAGAGTATTAGAAAAGATATCATCACCAGTAAAAGGCTCTTTATCTGTAGATGATTTGGCTCTGTACTGCACAGGATATGATGCAGCATGTACTAGCAGGTTCATGCAAAGAGCCATTGATAAAGTAAGCAAGTGGGCTACTGAGCAAGGGTTTCGACTTTCCAAATTTAAAACTGTCACTGTTCGGTTCTGCAGATGCCGAACTAAGGAAACCATTCCAACTCTTAGCTTAAATGGAATTATTTTACCTTACTCTACTGAAGTAAAATTTTAAGGAATGGTATTTGATGAAAAGCTCACTTGGAATAAACATATTAACCAGTTAAAAGTGAAAGTGAAGAGATCACTAAATATTTTAAAAGTAGTATCTAATTTTAATTGGGGTGCTGATAAGAAAACATTGTTAAGGCTTTATAATGCAGTATGTTTATCTTAGTTGGACTCTGGCTGCCAAGTGTACTCTCAACTGCTTCAAAGACTAAACTTGAGGAATTGGATGTTGTGCATAATATGGGGCTAAGGATCTGCACTGGAGCTTTTAGAACTTCACCCATTGAAAATATTTATGTAGACTCCCATCAGCTACCACTGGACTTGAGGAGGCATGAGCTAGGTCTGAGACACACCATGCGGCTGAAAAGCTCAAAGGAGAATCCTTTCTTTTGAGATCTTAAAACAGTGTGACTCAAGGCTTTTTGGATCTAGATCTTTACTACCATTTCAGATCAGACAGCTGGTGAACTGGAGGATGAAAGTATAAAAATGCAGATGATCTTACAAGTTAAACATCCTGCTATCCCTCCATGGTTTATTCTAGCAATAGATGTCTTCATTGAAGAGACAAAGAAGAAAGATTGTTCGGAAGAAGTCAAAAACAAGTTTTTGGAGCATGATGAGAGGCATATAAATGACAGGAAAATCTATACTGATGGATCAGAATTGGAAGATGGAGTAGGATGTGCAGTGGTGTGTAAGGGGGAATCATATATAAAAAAGTTATCAGACTCCTCATCCATTTTCACTGCTGAAGCAACAGCCATAGTTGATGCTTTAAATCTTGCAGGTGATAAAAAATTCAAATCCACAGTAATATATGGTGACTCAAGGAGTGTTTTAAAACCCCTGAAGAAATTTAACCCTAACCATCCCTTAATTCAAAAGGTTCAGGAATGGCCTTTTTATCTTTCTGTTCACCACAGTAAAGTTTTGTTGGATTCCTGGGCACACTGGTCTAGAAGGGAACAAACTGGCTTATAGTAAAGCAAAGGATGCTGCAAGATGTGATTTCTCAACTACTGTAATAAGGTGCCACATTTGGATATGTGTCCAGTTATCAGACGATACATTCATACAAACTGGCAGCAGAGATGGACTTCCCCCATTTTATCCACAAATAGGAAGTACAGAAACATTAGAAAAAGTATCAGTTTTTGGAGTTCAGGTTTTAATCATAACAGAAGATTTGAGATCATCCTAACAGAGCTTAGGACTGGCCATACCCACTTCACTCATAGTTATATTTTAGAGGGAGCCAGTGCCCCAGGTTGTGCTCACTGTGGTAGTCAGCTGTCTGTTGAGCACATGCTGGTACACTGTTCTAAACTTAATCGCCTTAGGGCAAAGTACTTACTAACTGGGAAGACTATTTTAGAAGTTTTAAATGATCACGTGGAGGTAGATAAGCTTATGGGTTATCTGAAAGAATCTAGTTATTTTAATGAGATATGATCTTGGTGTATTCAATAAAGATTTTAGTTATACTTATTATATATACTAAGTATATGTTTTGAATATAAAAGTTTAATATATATTTATTTTTTGCTGGTTCAAGCCAGTGTCATTCTTGATTTTTTACGTTCATATTTTAACGTTGAATTTTACTAGTATGTTATCATTCACCCGTTAATTATCAATCATATTATTACCTTATATATTTCACCTTCATTATGGCGCTGAATAATTCTGATGAGTTCCGGTGCTTGGTCTTCAAGACCTAAATTTATAATCAATCAGTCAGATTGTGTGCCGAATATAAAATGTGAACCTTTACCACTAACAGGTAAACAAGTGAAACCACCTGCCTAACATTTGTTGTATACCACTTGCCCTATATCTCACAGCACACTATAATTATTTCCTATTGAAACTCATGTATGTCAACATTTATTTCATATCTATTTATGTTGATATTATTATAACTATAGTACAGTCTGACAGTAGTAGAAAACTTCTGCCCTGCAAACCCGCCACTTCCAAAAGCTGATCTGTGTGCCACTGGTACCACTAACAGCAAGTAACCAGGTGTTGAGCACTGAGTAACATCAAATAAAACTTGAGTCTCACTGTGCTGCGAATAGAGCTTACTATAAAGCCAAGAGAAATTACAATAATTCCCTGAAGAGGAAACTTCAAGGAATTACTCAGCCTCATCTGTATTGGACCAAATTGGCATAATCTATCTTTGGGTCAAGGTCGTCTTCCATTCCACCACTACTTACAGATGATGGTAGATTGGTTACTGGCCCTTGGGAAAAGGCTAAGCTGCTTCATCAAGCTTTTGAAACAAAGTAATCAGGTGAGGATGCCCCTCTCCCTGATACTTGTCATCTTGAACCTATTCTTAGAAAATTTGCATTTTGCTCCAGGGATGTTGAGAAAATTCTAGATAATCTTGATGGCTGGGGAGGAGATCCTGATGGTTTCTTCCCTTTGTTTTTTAAGAAAGTTTCTAGTGTGTTGTCTCCCAAGACAGTAGATTCTATAGATTTTTATGTTGACATATCTTTGCAGATGAGCACAAGCTTAGTAATACAGTGCTTGTTCCAAAGAGTGGCATATCTGCAGACTGCCCTAACTACAGGCCAATTTTTATTTTCCCTGTGCTCTTCAAAATAGCTGAAAAACTTATTTGTTCCTATACAATATACAAACCATCGATCTTTACATAGGAATATGCTCAGTGCAGCTGAAAATGGCCATTTAACTTTTAAACAAGGTGATTAGGCAGTTAACTACTGGGCGCTAGGTGGGAGCCCACCCACCCAGTCAGTAAGCATTTACAAGTACCATCCTACTTATGACAGAGCTTGGTTCTGACCAACCGGTTGTAAGTAAAATGGATGTAAGTCGAGCCTTAGAAAGTGGTTGACATACTGGGTAGGGCATACTATAAAACCTTTGCTGTATGAAGTACCTACATAGTACTGTAATGTAATGTACAATCATTATTTCAGTCTTTTTGTCGTAATGTAGTTCTATTGATGTATTTTAATCATTTATGTAACGTATATTTTGTACAGGTAAGCATACAGTTACAACGGGGTTAGGTTCTTGCATGCATGTCAAAAATCGATTTTAACGCAAGTTGGTTTGCAATTCAGTCTACAGTACAGTTAATACTGTATGATGCTGATGTTAGGGCAGGGTAACTCAAACTGGTGCTGCCTGAGTGATGAAAGAGCTCTCCCGAGATGGCACGTTGCCGAGAAACTCAGTGGTCAACTGTCATACAGCATGTACTCTTATGCATCAGCCTGCCCAGCACTGCTGTCAGAACCCCTCGAGTAGGAAGCCGAGGTTAGGGGCTAAGGGACCCTGGCCTTTGGGCCCAGGTCCTGATGAATCATCCTACGTTTTTGGTTTAAATGGCGTGGACATTTCCTCATTTGCAAAATTTTACTGCTTAGGTGAATCTGAGAAGGGATCGTTTTTGGAAGGGGTTCACATTCAAAGCTAATTGTGGGAGTTGTGGTGGTTGAGTCACCATGCAATATGGTTTGGACCTAAGAGATAGTGATGGGATTCTCCCATTGCTATCTTGGGGGGCAGAACCATCTCCGGGGATCAGCCCATCGGAATCCAGGGGGGGCTGGTTTTTGGAGGTGGGACTCCTGGCTTTTGTCTGGAAGCCCACCAATTTGTTTGGAGTGGGGAGTTGCTCCCCATTAGTTGGGACAGAACTCCCAGCAGGTAGATTGCCTTATACCTGGGCCACTGCAAGCGTATTGGTACTATCCTGAAAGGGTAGGGTATAGGGTGGGGTGCTGGGAGTCAACTCTCATTTGTACCATTGGTGGAGAATGCGGATACCAGACTGATCCACAATACTTTCTTGTAATAACCAAGCAGTTTTGGGTGGGTGGATGAGCCAGTTTGCGTGTGGTGGTCTGATGTGTGCATGCTTGGCATCTTGGGGTCTCTTCGCAGGCTTTGGTAATGTGTTGGGGTGTGGAAGTTCAGCATTAGAAGCCGCCTGGTTTTCCCTTTTTAATGTGCTGTCAGGGTCTGTGCGGGTCCCTTCGGTGTCGGGTGTGCACTATTTGGACTTTTGCATGTGGACTGGTTTAAATTTATGGATTTGGCTATTAGGTTTCCCTCCCCAGGATCCGACGACTTAACAGCACTGGCAACGACTTCTGGCATGAACTTGGATACGAGCTTGGCTGTCGGACAGAACCAAACACTGAGACACCAGGGTGTTAGTAAATCTGGTGGATTTGATTCAAATAATAGAGTCCTCTATTGCACTAATGTAGGCTTGTAATTAGATTATGAATGTTTATATAGTGTAGTAAAACAATTTGGCAAAGTGGAAAGAATTAAATTAATTATAGAAAAAGATAAGCAGTCATTTTCTGCTTTTGTTAAATTTTCCCCTCCCTTGGAAGCTAGTGAGACACAACAAAGACTTCAAGGCCACAGTCTAAATGAGCCAGTTGTCAGCATGAAAGTGTTTTCAGTGAAAAACTTAAATGATGAGCCATTTGATTTTATTCCTAAGACTGAAGAACATGGACCAGCCCCATGTACCAGAGCTCTTCCTCCCCTCTATGGCATGTTGCTATCTACAAGGAGGGAGGGAAAAATTTAATAAAACCCGCTGAATGTATTGAGAGCAAGGTTGGTTCCATTCCCATTGGAAATTTAAAACGCTATGGAAAGAACCTTCTAATAAAAGCTGGTAATGAGACACAAACAATTCTGCTATCTAATTTTAAACCTCCTGAAAGTGGAAATACTGAATGTAATTCATCTCACAGATTCTTTAACACACTGAAAGCGGTAGTTTACTCAAAAGACTTGCATGTTTTTAGCATGTTTTTAAAGAGGAGGAGATTCTCCATCGATGCCCTCCTTGTGCATCCCATGTAAAAAAACTGGGTGGGGATGCAGCTATCCTTTTAACCTTCTCCTCTAATTACTTACCTGATACCATCATTGTTGGCCATGAGAGGATGCAGGTTAAAAAATATAAAAGAAATCCCAAACGGTGTCGTAAATGCTTTGAATATGGCCACATTCAAAACTCTTGTAATAACAATAAAAGATGTTCTGTGTGCTCTGCAGAGCACAATAATTTTGACGAGTGCGAAGCAGCCCGACACTGTTTTCTATGTAAGGGTGATCACACACCAAATTCTGGGGCTTGCCCCAGATATAAATTTGAACAAGAAGTGTTGGCAGTGGCTCATAATGAACATATCGGCATTAGCGAAGCAAAGTGCACGGTAAAGGGGGCGAACAAAAGTGCCAACTCTACCTATGCTTCTGTAATAAAACTTATGAAAAATTCCAGCAATGTAAGGTTACCAATAACTGCATCTGATAGTAGATATCACAAACCTGCTATTCCTCTGACTATAAATAATAATGAAAATCTCCAAACTGGTCAGAAACTTTCACTGGCAAGTGCTTTGGAGACCAATACCAAAAATTGTACTTTCAAAAGCACAGAAAATTTATCTTCCAAAGTTGATACTGTACAAATGCCACCTCTACGATAGCTGCCGATTCATCTCCAAAAATAAATGTGCCAAAATCAACTAATAATTCAGGAAAATGTTCTAAAAATACTTGAAACAAAAATAAGCTAAAGGAACAATCTCAATTAGATAGAGCTAGTTCAGAGCCATCAATCGTCACAGCCACAAACAAAAATAATAACAAAGCTACAATTACAACCACCAAGAAGCGCACAAGAAATACTTCCCCAAATAACGATAGCTTTGCAGTAAAAACTTCAAATGGGTTCAGTGTTTTGGAAAGGTGGTTCCAAAAGTAGATTCAGAACAAAAACATCTGAGTTCAATTCAGTCTTGCTGCCCTAAGACAAATAGGATTAGTGGTGCACAGAATCACAGTAGAAATTCTGGACATCAGGTTCATAGTAAAAAATATGAAGATCAGCCAAAGACTCTGAACTCCAGTTCAGTTGAAAAGGGATTAAGAAAACAATCTCTTATAAAGGAGAATTTCCCACTCCACCCTAGGAACAGTACTTCCCCCTCCAAGGAGTGAGAAGTAGCACATTTTACCACCTTAGCATTCATGCTCGATATCCTTCAGTGGAACTGTAAAAGTCTCAGAGCCCATACAGAAGACCTTAAAGTTTAAATGCATGAATTCAATCGAGGGATTATATGCCTGCAGGAAACAATGTTAGGCAACTCTGCTTATAATCCTGAACTAAATCATTCAATAGTTAAATCATATCCCCCAATTGGTAATCGTGCCCATGGAGGTGCTGCAATTATTATTAATAAATCTCTACAGCACTCCACAATACAATTAAATACAATTCTACAAGCTGTCACTATTTCAGTCATTTTGGATAAGAGGATAACAATCTGCTCCTTATACCTTCCACCACACCTTGCTTTTAACATTGGAGATATTCAGTTGTTAATTAACCAACTTCCAGCTCCTTTACTTCTCCTAGGTGACTTTAATGCCCAAACCCCTTTTGGGAAAGTCGGTTTTTAGACAGTAAAGGGAAATTAATCGAAGACCTTATTGACAGAAACGATGTTACCTATATAATAATGGGTCAGTGACTTTCCACAACATTCATGATAATCATTTCTCTGCACTGGACCTTAGTATTTCAACAAGTATCCACCTTGATTTTAATTGGTCTGTTAGTCAAGATTTAAATGGGTGTCAATCTAGATAGGGAGTTTGAGTCCTTTCATTCTCATCTAGATGCTTATGATTACTTTATTGAATAGGAATCGTTTTTTATCATATAGCAGTGAAGCAGATGGTAATTATAGCATGGCAAAACTGTTGGGAGAAAGTATATGTATTAATAATATTATCTCTTTTATCAAAGAAGCTGGTCTTCTCAAATATATTTGACAGATGTGCTGTCTTAGTGTATATATATATATATATATATATATATATATATATATATATATATATATATATATATATATATATATATATATATATTTTTTTTTTTTTTTTTTGTTATACTGTTTTTATCGGATCAGATTTATTAATAGTTCTTTTTAGCAGAATTTTATATATTTATTTATTTTAGTTTTCTTTTTTGTTGTTTCTTTTTAATCAAATTTATATGTAGTTCTGTTTAGCAGAATTTTATTTTTAATTTTTATAACATACTATAAAAGTGAAAAGATCACATTTAGTATTCGGCGTCAGTGACCCTGTTAGTTGTGACGCCAGATAACCCACAGTTAATTAATTACTTTATTGAATCTACTTTGGAGAGTGCTGAAGGCTCGATTCCAAAAACAAAAGGCAAAGCTTGTAGGCTTGTAGTTCCCTGGTGGAATAAGACATGTGGAGTAAGAGATTAGGGGAAAATTCTAGAGCGTAGTGGTGTTGGTTACGCAATTACCCTCGGTGATACAGCGTACACAGCTAAATTACCTGCCTCTGCATCAATATTTACTGCCGAATTAACAGCCGTAGTGTCTGCCCTAGATTTAGTTTTTCAAAGCAGTGACACTAATTTTGTCATATATTGAGATTCTAAACGCACTTTAGAAGCTATTAAAAAATTTAGTAGCTTTCATCCATTAATCAAAAAGTTCAGCAGTGGCTTTTTCATATCTATTATCGGTGTAAATCAGTCTCTTTCTGTTGGGTCCCTTCTCACGTGGGGATTCGTGGAAACGAGATGGCAGACAGGGAAGCGAAAGCTGCTAGTATTTTATCGGAAACCTCTTTCAGAAAAGTGCCTCATACAGACCTAAAAGATCCTGGTAGATCTTATGTTTTAAGTAAATGGCAAGAAAGGTGGAATTCTCCTCCTCTTGCTAATGATAAAAAATATAGAAATATTAGAGATAATATACTGCTGTGGTCTTCGTCATTCCAGCTTGACAGACGAACAGAGGTTATCTTAACCAGATTAAGGATTGGGCACACTTGTTTAACCCATCAGTTTATTTTAGACGGAAGCAGCCCTCCAGAGTTTGCTTACTGTGATGAGACACTAACAATGGAGCACATTCTGGTGGTCTGCCCCAGATATTTTAACCAAAGAGAAAGATATTTTCAGGGTAAATCCCTGTCTGATATTTTGGGAGATGAAGCAGATATTTCTGCTATCATCTCTTTTTTTAAATGTATAAAAATTTTTAACGATATTTAATTTTTTCCTAGTATATTTTTTACATCACACAGAATTTTAATGACATTAAATTTTTTATTATGTATATATCACATCATTCATTAAACTGCATATCTTTATTTATTGGTCACATTACTTCATTTTATTATTTATTAATCATTTCCTTCACTAATTCATAAATTCATTTACCTTAACATAATTTATTTTCTCTTCATTACGGGATTGAATGGCCTTCAGGGCCCCAGTGCCTGGGCTTTTGCCCTAAATATCATACATCCATCCATCCATCCTGCTGCCAGAAGTACGGTTGTATGTACAAATGATTGTATGTTGAGCAGGTTGTAAGTCAGATGGTACCATATACTTTGCTTTCAACCGTCACACTATATGAAGCTTCTGTGTTACCCTCTGCCCTGCCTGCAATTTCTTTGTTTTGGTCTTCATTCCCGGTGTGATTGTTACCTTTTCTGTTATGATATATCTTTTTGTGCTTTTCTTGTATGTTTGTGTATTGCAAGTATGCAAACCCACGAATCTGTTAAGGCTAAGGAGCGTAAGGCTAATGTCTACTTTTGGAAATAGATCAGTGAAAGAAATTTTGTCAGAATCTTTCACATTTTCAATCGTTCCAGTTTTGATGTTCTTGAAGAACTGTAATTCAATTAATAAAATATAAAAATAAGTAAATAATAAAAGCATGAAAACCCTTTTAACATTTGAATTTTATAAAAAAGAGAAAAATTTAAAAAATTTTGTTTCAATTTATATTCTGAATTTTAATATACCGTTTTAGTATGTATGTAAGGAAGTCTGAGTAAATGTATTTATTGTATGAGAGGATGTGCTTATGTGCAGTTTTTAATTTCATTTTAATTCATTCATCTTTGTATCGGATGATCTATTGGGTCCTAGCGCTTGACTTCAGGCCTGGACCTAGTATTTTAATCAAATCCTTCGGGCCAGCCCTATGAGAGCTGAAAGTCAGCTCAGTGGTCTGGTTAAACTACTTTAATAGTAATAATAATAGTACTCAGCGCACATGCCCTGGTACTGCCACCAAGATGTGTAGTCATTACCGCTCCTCCTTTGATGTTGACCCTCATGTCCTGTGCACCAGTTGCAAGGGGCATGACTGTAAACCTATCTCAACTTGTGACAAGTGTCGTGACTGGTCTCCAGTGCAATGGGTGAAGAACTCGCAGACGAGGAAATACAAGAAGAAACCCCCCAAGATGTCGTCCGGTGGTAACATGCCCCTGACTATACCATTGGTTGCTGATCCTTCTCGTTGCTTCCTTCCTCCTGCGGAATTTCCATGCTTTGCTTTCTCTCCTATGGGAGCAATCTCCCCTTAGTCGTCTTCTCTTGCTTCGTCAGGCGGGAGTCAGCACTGGGGAGCTGGTGACCAGGACGATCTCTGCCCATTGGTCTCGGCGGGGGCGGGGGGGATCCCCTTCGTTGTGAGATGAGACTACCAACCCTAGCTCAACTTCCCTTCAGGTATGGAGGAGACCGAGGAACTCTGGGAGACATGGCTCTCTCTGGGTCTTTCGGGTGTTCCCTCAGTGGAGGGCTTCTCACACCCCTGCTATGCCTCCACAGGTGTTCCCTCAGTGGAGGGCTTGCTTAGTCACCTGAAGGCCTCTCGTCCCCCTGTTATGCCTCCAGTGACTATTGCTTTAACAGTCATGGCATCGACTGTTACAATGTCTGCAATGGCTAAAGTGTTGACTCATGCTCCTCTTGTTTATGCCCCTTGCTATCGCTGATAGGACACCCCTGCACGCCCCTGCTATGCCTTCTAGTGTTGTCTCTGTGCTCTCCTCTCCATCAAGGATCAGCTCCTCCACACACTGCTGAAGAAAGTGTCAAAGAAGAAGTAAAAAAAGAGGAGTCGTAAGGTGTCGTCGTCTTCGTCTTCTTCGTCTGTTGCCTCCTCCCATTCTTCTTCCAAAGATCATCAGCGGAGGATGAAGGAGGTTGCTTCTCCCGCTTGGAAGAAGTCCTGTCATGTGTCCTCTGATGGGGTGTCTCCCTCCATGGGGAGACACAGGGATCTCTCGCTTGTTCTCCCTAGTCTTCGGACTTGGGGTCCGTGCCACGGGTCTTGCTGATGCCCCGTGACTCGGGAGCTTTGAGTGCGTGGGTCTCCAAGAGTACCCACATACTCAATACTAGTTCTGGGAAGTCACCTCCCAAAACTAGTGTAGTGCCCACCTCTACTAGTGTCTCTTCAGCTGCTCAGGTAGAGAAGGCTACTGATGATTGTCCTGTACGTGATACAGGAGCTTTGAGTGCACAGTCCTCTGAGCTGGACAGTGTCACTCCGGGTACTCGGGTTTCTGTGAAACCTCGAGTCACCTCTGTCAGCACCCCGGACTGGTGCAGGTACTGCAAGAGAGAAAGTGAACAAGCAAGCAGGTGCTTCTTCACCTCCTGCCAGTATACTCGCCCAAGTACACAGCCAGAGTCCCATTCAAGTGCTGCCAACTCCAGGGTCCGTGCACTTGGAGAAGCATCGAGGAGGTCCCCCACAGTCTTCTTCTCGCCAGGAGACTGGAACACGTCAAGAGGACAGTCCTCGCTCACTCCTTAGAGTGGGCAATCGCTCCCCCCAGGGTAGCCCTCGCTCACGTTCACATGAACAAGCCCTCTCACCTGGGGATAGATTCCACGTGTGCCAGCATGAACCCTTTCACTCTCCTCAGATCAGCACCCCCCATGTCTGCATGTGCTGAGGCACTCTCCTACCTGTGCAGCTATCACATACTGTATGGCTTACAGCTATGTGTGAAAATAATCCAGTTCCCCTTACGTATTCAGGCACACACATTTTCTTTCATACAGTTACTATTCAAGCCATTCCATTTTCTTTTACAGGGGAAATATTGGTATGTACATAATTCAGAAGAGAGAGAGAGAGAGAGAACAAAAATATGTATGCACATTAAAAAAATTTAATACTATGTACACATTAAGATTATGTAAATCATATGGGTACTCACTAGTGATGAATGATGATTAAAGATGATGATAATGAATTAGCTGTGCAGTCCAGTGAATGACGATGAAGATATGACTGCACAGCAAAGCAGGGAGTTACATCTCTTCTGAGGGCGCCTCTTCTTCAGGAGGCTCCCTGTCAGGGGTTTGGGAAGCGCTTCTTCAGACCCTTGGGAATGCACTACTTCAGGCGTCGGGGAGACACTTCTTCAGGCGCTTGGAGAGGCACTGCTTCAGGCGACTGGGGAGGCACTTCTTCAGGGTTTTGGGGAGGTTTTGTAGGGTCCTTTGTACGTTTAATAAACATAGTGATAGGCAGCTGCTGTTGCTGCTTCTTCATGCTGATGAGGGCTTGGTTATAGGGCACCAGTGCTGCATCAAGGGCATTTGAAAACTAAGGAGCATTCCATATAAGGATCTCCTCCTCCTCCTCCTCCTGTGAACCTGGCGTATCTTCTTCCTCGCTGGCAGACTTCGTCAGCTGTTCCAAATCCTGGTCCATCAGGGGATCAGAGTGGGCATCAATGAGGGTGCCGACCTCATCTGGGGTGATGTTCTTTAAAGCCTTCTCCACCAAGAATCGATGATGGACAGACGTGGCAGTCGTGAATTTACGTCAATACTCCTTCAGCATAAATTCATGGTCGGTGTCCACTGAATTCACAAGGTGCTCGAGGGAGTTCCGGGCATAGAGTGCCTTGAAGGCATGGATCATGCCCTGGTCCATAGGATGGAGGAGAGATGTGGTGTTGGCAGGGAGTAACTCGAGCTGGACTCTCTGGTAATAAAGATCGAGAGGGTGGCCACCAGCATTATCCATAATCAGCAAGCAACACCTTGAACTCCATGCCCAAGTCATTAACGTATTGCCTAACTTGAGGGATGAAGCCCCCCTTGATTTGGGACCACCTTGACATGGTGGGGGGCTCTTGAACCCCAGGAATTTGTTCCCCGGTTTGAATCCAAGAGTCTCAAACATTATAACACATTTCTTTGGACTAATTTTGTGGAATTTTCCACTTTTGCTAAAATTTACTGGGCCTGTTAAATAGGAAAAGATATCATAGCTGGGCTTGGGTTTATATCCGAAGCTAAATAGTGAGAACTGTGGTAGGAACATCAACTACCTGATAATGTTTGGACCTGAGAGATATCAGATTGATATCTCAAGGGCGGAACTATTCTGCAGGGCTCGGCCATGGATTCCAGGGGGGTCTGGCTTTAGGGATAGGACTCTTGGCATTCTATCCGGTTTCCCCATAATACGATTAGGGTGAGGATGATTGTATTCTTGTAATACTCTCGGTCCTAGCAAGCAGGTTTGGCTTACACTGGGGCCACTTTAATCGTATTGTGCCATCCCCTGTGGGGTAGGGTTGGGGGCGGATATTTGGGAGTCGACTCTTACTTGTGCCATTAGTGGTAGAATAAACTCCATGAAAGGCTAATGATATCTTTTTAAAGTTTTCAGGCCTTTTTTTTTTTTTTTGCCCATTCGATTTTTATGAATAGTCAGAATAAAGAGTTGAGTACCCCTGGGCCCTTTGATGATAAGGTTTGGCCACAGAAGATGACCTCTGTACCCACCTTGGAGACTGAAAATTCTCCAAATGTTAACGACCCATGCAAGAAAAAGGATGTCCCTGTGAAAAAAGGACCTGGCATTGTTACAATGGAACCATTCTCCTTTGAGCCAGATGTTTCTGTGCCTGTGTCCCTATCAAAAAAAAAGGAATAAAAAATAGTTCAAAATTTTCAACTGTGGGCCCTTTGGAGCCTAAAAGAATAAATAGAAGAAAATATAGACCTGACTCAACCTTGGTTCACTTTGATTCTCTGGAGAGTCAAATTGGTCAAGGTTTTTGAATTTACAAGCTGACAAAGATATATCCTTATTAACATTGGAAAATTACTTGTTGAACCAATGCCCACAGCAAGAGATGAGCATAAGACAAATTAAAAAAAAAAAGGGAGTGGTTTGTTGAAACAACAACCAGAATCCAGTCAGAGAAATATCAAAACATTAAAAACATGGAGAACATAAATATAAGCGTTACAAGGCATGATACCATGAACAGTGTACAAGGCACAGTGATATTACCACATCGAGAAGAAGAAATACAAAACAAATCAATGTTTCTAGATTCATTACAGAAAAGATACAGCAATGTTGAAGACTGCAAACTATATGAGGTCCCAAGCAGGAAAGAAAATAAATCTATCAAAACAGCAAAAGTAAAGTTCAGTGGCCAAACTTTGCCCTTAAAAATTAAATTACTGGGATTAAACAGGGAACTAAGACCTTATGTTCCCAAACCCATGCAGTGCAAGAACTGTTGCAAATGTGGCCATACAGCCATTAAATGCAGAAATTTTCCCAGATGTGCCTATTGCAGTTCGCAAGAACATAAAACACGCTGGGACTGTGGCCAACCAAAATGCATAAATTGTGGCCTAGAACATCATGCCCGATCTAAAACGTGCATTCTGTATTTACAATACCGAACTTAAATTACTACAAGAACGAACTGGAATGTCGATCAGGGAAGCAAAGTTAGAACTAAAAGTGAGAGGGTTGAATGACCCAGCTAAGAAATTTAGGTATGTAGATACTTCAAAATCAAGCAATACCCAAATTGAAGTGAATGACAATAAAAATAAAGAAATATCACTAAGAAAAATACGATCAAAAGAACTCTTCTGTGGAGATTTCATACAACAATGACATTATAACAGTGGACAATAGAATTTACCTCCTTACCAGAAATAGATACGAATATTGACATAGAGAAAGACGAAGAAGAATTAAAATCACAAGAATGTGACAAAACAGATAACACAACTCGGAAGAGGCAACTAGATAAGACCCCACCTAATTCCACCAAACAAAGCTGTAAAAAGATAAATAACCCACCAGTCTCACCAAAAGCTAAAGTTCAGAAACAGAACACTAAGTCAAACATTCCACCGTCTCCCATAGTAAGAATAATACCTCTAGGAGCAGAATTACAAAATTCAGATGAAATGGAAAACCAACACATAGATGACTACGATGAAAGCAAAGAAATTCACCCATCACCAATTACAGGCACCACAAGGAAAAC
The DNA here is from genome assembly GCF_040412425.1 of Macrobrachium rosenbergii. Classification (NCBI taxonomy): domain Eukaryota; kingdom Metazoa; phylum Arthropoda; class Malacostraca; order Decapoda; family Palaemonidae; genus Macrobrachium; species Macrobrachium rosenbergii. Next base: position 17,310,000 of record NC_089795.1, on the reverse strand, counting down.
TAAGAAGGAACAACAAACTAATGAACATGAAGATACATGTGGTTGTAGTAAATGCTTTGTAGCAATGTGCCACAAAAATAAAACTCTAACTAAAGAAAGTCAAACCAACACCATAAGAAATTTCATGAGGTATAGGAATAAGGAAAAAACAAACATCAACTCTCGTGAAGAAGGTTGCATGTATATTGAACATTTAGAATATTACAAAGAAAAACATATCAGTGTTGTAGATAATATTCTAAAAAAATCAAAATGGAAATATTAAATCAAGATAGTAAAAATGTAACAGCCAACGAAAGTCAGATTAAAACAACAAAAAATGAATCAAGACCTACAAAAATACTAAATAACTTATAACAAATAAAAAAACCAGCTTAAATAATTTAGATTAATTTGACCACTCTCATATAACAAATAAAAAAACCAGCTTAAATAATTTAGATTAATTTGACCACTCTCATATTGCACCATTCAATCATTATATAATTCAGTGGAATGTAAATGGATTATTAACGAGAATGCACTTAGGAGAAGTCCAAAGACTTATAAGTGAATACGAACCAATGATTATATGTATACAACACGTTGGAAAATTTGTTCCAAATATAGGTAAATATCTACTAGCCACAACATCAAAGGAAAATGAAAATAATTTAGGAGCAGCAATATATGTCCATAATAAAGTGATATACAACAAAGTAGATATAGATTACATTGGATTACACATTTCAGCAATAACAGTGAAAATAGAGAATAATTTATTTGATATTATTAACTTATACAACCAGCCTAATAAGAAGTATGATTTAAACATATTACAGCAAATAATAAAAGATTTTAAGAATCCCATATTAATTTTAGGAGATTTCAATGCACATAATCCAATATTGGACTATAACATTATTACACTGGATAAAGATGGAGAAAAAATAGAAAACTTGATGAACACTAATAATCTCTGTTGTCTGAATGACAACGAAGTAAATATATACTGCTCAAAAACCCCATGGAACATTTTCCTTAATAGATGTCACCCTTTGTTCAACAAATATAGTTGACAAACTAGATTGGAATACTTGTGATGATTCCTACTCAAGTGATCATTTTCCCATAATATCCTTATTAAATGTTAAACCGAAACCATACTCTCCACATTATAACATGCAAAAAGCAGACTGGGACATTTTTAACTTGCATACTAGAAATATACCGCCATATGATTATTTGAAAAATCACGAGACAAACGAATTCTTTGTATCTTTCATTAAAAAGGCAGCAGACAAAGCTATTCCTCATTCAAAACACCATAAATAAAAACATAAAGTTCCCTGGTGGTCAGATGATCTATCTGAATTAGTACGAGAAAAACACTCTAGCAAGAAGGTTAGATACTCTAAACAGAAGATTCAATAAAATAAATAAATCAAAATCATTCTTGGAAGAAAATATATTAAAAATGACAATTGTACTGTTAGAAATAGAAGCAATAAAACCTTTATATAATAAAATATCAGCTAAATTTGGAAAGGAAGTCATAAAAGGTAGAAAAATATCTTGGAGGTCCTACGTATCAGAAATAACAAGTGAAACATCCATTCAAAAAGTATGGGAAAAATTCTGAAAAATAAATGGAACAAACATTAGACCACCCACACAAGCTATGTTGGATAATGGCAAAAAAAAAATTTTAGATCCCTTCGAAATTAGTAACATACTTGGGGAAAGTTTTGCCAAAATAAGAAGTGACCAAAATTTGGACAAACATTTAAAAAAAATAAAAATAGTAATAAATAAGGAAAAAAGCAGAATCTGTAATACTTAATTTTGAAACAAAGGACGATATATATTATAATAAATTCAATATGAAGAGATCCTAGTAATGTGAACAATTATAGACCAATCTCTTTAACAAGTTGTGTATGCAAGCTGTTGGAGAAAATGATAAATGCACGACTTACTCGGCACATACGTGAAAATAAAATTTTAACTCCATCCCAGTTTGGCTCACAACGAAATCGATCGACAATAGATTCTCTATCTAATTTGGAAGACCACATACGTAGAGGATTTGAAAGAAAGCAAATTATAGTAGCTTTCTTTTTTGACATCCAAAAGGCATACGACACTACATGTTCCACAAGGAAGTGTCCTTAGTGGTACTTTGTTTACATTAGCAATTAATGATATCGGTAACATGCTACTGGTTGGAATTAAAAGTAACCTGCATATGGATGATTTTGCCATATATTATACAGCATCACTCATAAACCATGCAGAACGAATGATCAATAAAACTATTATAAAAATAGGCGAATGGACCTCATCTGTAGGCTTTAGGTTTTCCATAGAAAAAACTCAAGCTGTCATGTTTTATAAAAAATAAAAATTGGAAAAAAGGTGAAGAAATAGAATTGAAAATCAGAAACCATAATATACCAGTTAGCCAAACTGCAAAATTTTTAGGATTAATATTTGATGCACACCTGAATTGGAAAGCCCATATAACTTACATAAAATCAAAATGCAAAAGGGCGCTAAGTCTAATTAAAAAACTATCACACACAAATTGGGAGCTGATAGACATACTCTTACCATACTGTTTAAAGCAACAGTGAAATATATGGTTCAGCATCAGAAGCAGTACTGAAAATATTAGATCCAATTCGCCATGAAGGACTAAGAATATGCACAGAAGCATTTAGATCCTCACCAGTCTCCTCAGCACAAGTCAGATGTAGCGAACTGCCATTGTTCCTGCGTAGAGAGTTGATAACAATGAAAAGTGCATTTAGAATCAAGACAAGTGATTCACCAACCAAAAATCTAGTTGATCTAAGGGATATATTTATAAACAATCGTCCATCTCCTTTCCCAATTAGAGCTGATAGATTGTTTGAGTCACTGAACATAGATATACAAGTACCTTCAACAGAAAAGTTACTACCCCATTGGACCATGAATAAAGTAAGGACTTGCACACAGTTGAAATATTTATCAAAAAGTTCCTCGTATACCCCGGAACACCATAGACAAAAAAACCATAGATCATGTAAGACAAAAACGTTCACATTAAGCGATTTATGCAGATGGGTCTAAATCACAACATGGAGCAGGATATGCGGCTATATCCCAGAACAAGTCATATCAGTTATCTTTGTGTAATAATGCCTCAGTCTTCACAGCAGAGTTGTGTGCAATCGCATTAGCCATCAAAATTATAAAGCAAATATCATTCAATAATTTTGTTATTTTTAGTGACTCAAGAAGCGCTATAGAAGCCGTTCAAGGTCACTACTCAAAAAATAATATTGTACAGGAAATTAAATATGAACTCCATAAATTGTATAATAATGGAAAAAATATCGAAATATGTTGGATCCCTGCCCATGTAGGGATTAAAGGAAATGAAGAAGCTGATAAAGCAGCTAAAGAAGCAGTCCACATAGCAAGAGCAAATGTAAAAATCCCAATTAGTGATTACATAAGAGATATAAAAACAATCATTGTAAATGAATGGCAAAATATATGGAATGAGGAACCTATAAACAATAAATTGAAACAGATAAAATCCAGTGTTGGAAGATGGAGCTCATCATGTCAGAGAGAGAGAGACGCGCACAAGTAATTCTGACGCATCTGCAAATAGGCCACGCCCGTTTGACACATGGACACTCGATGAACAGTCCACTTTGGCCCTCCTCCCGAATGCCCAGAATGCAAAGTGTTGATAACGGTCAAACATGTATTGTGTGACTGTCCAAAACATGATCAACAGCGAGTACCAACCTTTGGAAAGAAATCGATGGAGGAAATTTTATCGAAATCTATACATTTTCAGTCATCCCAATTATAACATTCATGAAGAAGTGTAACTTAATAGACAAAATATAAAACCAAGCAAATAATGAAAATACAGAAGCCCGTAGGGCGTTTAAAAAAAATTATGTAATTTATTCTGAATTTTAATTTTTAATTTTTTTTTTTTTTTTTATTTTATTCTTTGTAATCTTTATTTATTTTTTTTTGTATGTATGGAAACGAGCAAATGTATTTATCGTATACATGTGTTTCAGAGTAAAAACATGTTCATTATACAGTTTTTTCTTTTAAACTTTATTTTCATTTATTCACCATCATGCAAATGACCTATTTGGTCCCAGCTCTAGGCCTATGGCCTAGACCTGGTATTTCATCCTAATCCTTCGGGCTAGCCCTATGAGAGCTGATAGTCAGCTCAGTGGTCTGGTTAAACTATTTTAATAATAATAATAATAATAATGAGAGATGAAGCTCTGCATGAAGCAATTAGATGTAAGGACTCTGGTGATCCAGGCCTTGGGGTTAAGCATCCAAAACACAGGCAGCAACGCCTTGTTCTTATTCTTGAGGGCTCTGGAGTTTGTAGCCTTGTAAATGAGGCCTGGTTTCAGCATGAAGCCAGCTGCATTCCCACACATTATGAGGGTAACCCTATCCTTCTGGGCCTTGAATCCAGAGGCATCTTCTTCCAGAACAGGCCAGTGTCGTCCTTATTGAACACCTATTCTGGATGGTAGCCCTTCTTTATCATTTTCTTTAAGGTCTCCGGATATTTCGCAGCCACTTCTGTATCTGAAGATGCTGCTTCCCCATGCAGAGAAACATTCCTCAGTTGGAACCGCCTCTGGAACCGGTGGAACCACCCCTTGCTGGCCTGAAAACCTTGAGGGGCTGATGATGGTCCTGCTTGTGACTCTTCCTCCTCTTCTGCTTCTTCTGGCGCGGGTTCGTAGAAGCCTAAAGAATTCTAACTCCCCTGCATCATTACCTTCCTGTGCCTGTACATCGCTGCCTTCCACCCCCTTAATGAGAGACTGCCGTGACATAGTCGCATGGCTCCAGCATAGAATATTCTTTCTCATGCTGTAGATTTGCGACGGGCAAGGGGGCTTTCGAACGAGGGGAAATCATTCCCCCCGTTTGATTCTGTCTCTCTGTCCTCTTTTTCTTCTACTCCTTTTTTACTTCTTCCCCCAGCTTATTTTTCAGCTCTCTTCCATCTTCCTATCCACCCACTATGACTACTGCTTGTTTTTTCCCAACTCTTTGGCTTACACAGTGTGGATATTTCCACCTTCATTAAATTTCCTGTCTGTGTGAAAGGAAAGGGCATGACACCTTGGATTGGGGTTCACATTCGAAGCTAAATGTGGGAACTGTGATTGGGAGCGTCACCCAATCCGATGCTGTTTGGACCTGAAGGGTGTTAGTATGATGTCATATTGACACCCTGAAGGCAGAACTATCCCTGAGATCAGCCTGTGGATTCCAGGGGTGGGCTGTTATTAGGGGTAGGACTCCCAGCATATTTTCCAGTATGCCCACCAACATAGTCAGAGTAGGGGTGGTTGTATTCTAGTAATAGTCTCGGTCCCAACAAGCGGGTTAGGCTTACACTTGTGCCTTTCTGGTATGTTGGTGCTATCCCTTTTTGTGTAGGGTAAGGGGTGGACATCTGGGAGTCTGTTCCTACTGGTGTCGTTAGCTGAGAATAGGGCCCCATGAAAAGTCAATGGTGCCTCTTCAGTGTTCACCTGCAGTGTTTTTTTTTTTTTAACCAATTTTTTCATGGAAGGTCCCCATGTTGAAATTAGTACCCCTAGTCCAAATAACAACCAGGGTTGACGACCCAATGCCAGACAAGAAGGAATACAACCAGAAATCCCCAACAAAAAGCATCTGGTTCCAGTATTGTCACACTGGATCCATTTACAATAAAGAAAAGCAAGAAGTATGAAATAGTTCCTGGGGTCTTTGTACCCAACTCATATGAAAAATATCTAAATTTGAAGCTTAATGGTGACAATATTAATGTTGTTGAGGTAAACAGGGAAACTGTAAAATGCTGTGGCAGACAACTGAAAATATCCCCTCAGAACAGTAATATGCTCCTGGTAGAGAGTGTCTCCCCATAGGAAAGCATGAAATTGATAAGTTGGTCGGCCCATGCGGGAGTTACGGTGGAGTGCACTCCCCACTCCAGCTTGAACTGCAGCAAGGGTTTGATTTATGCCCCTCAGCTAATGGGTTTCTCTGAGGAGAAACTTGAAAATGAACTGAAAGATAAGGGTGTAATTAAGGTGAACAGGATCACAAAGAAGGTGGATAGAGATTGGATACCTCAACCTACCTTAATAGTGACATTCAATACTTTAAGACTCCCAGAGTATGTCTCTGCAGCCTGGCATAGATACAAAATAAAACAGTACATCCCGAGGCCCAGAAGGTGTTTCCACTGCCAACGTTTTGGACACCCCCTTCAAACAGTACATCCCAAGGCCCAGAAGGTGTTTCCACTGCCAGCGTTTTGGACACAAGAAAATCCTGTGGTTTGTGTCAACTGTGGAGATGATGAGCATGGTATGTGCACAAGGGAACCTAAATGTGTTCACCGTGGTGAGGGACATGCATAATCATCTCAACAGTGTGATATATATTTATTTGAAAAAGAAATTCAGGCATTAAGAGTGATGGGAAGGATAACTTTTAAGGAAGCAAGAGAGAGAGCAAAAGCTAAGATTGTAAGATCAGGTCTAAGTTTTGCCTCAGTAGTAGCAAAACTTAGAAACCATCAGAAAGAGACAAACTAACCAAAATAAGAAGCACAAAGGTAGAGTCAAAAAAAGAATCGCTGAAAAGACGCCTAACAGATTCATCAGAATCTATTGATGATGGTAATGCAAAGACAAGGTTCAGTAGAACCAACCAGGAAGACGTCAACATAGAGCTAAGAAAAATTGAAGTGTCAGTTGAGACACACCCTACACCATCTGCCTCTTTGGAGGCGGGGCCAGCACTCGCTGGCCCGGTGCCAGCTTCTGTTGGTGCCAACTCCTCTTTGGAGGACAAACCAGCAGATGCTGGTCCCCCAGTGCCAGTCCTTGCTGGTGCTTCTGCCTCTTCAAAGGCAGAGCTGGCTACTGCCAGCAATAGCAAAATAGATGAGGGGGTTTCTTTAGAGAACACCTCTGCCCTCTCCGTCTCAATTGAGACGGAGAGAAAAGAAACTAACCCCTCAGTGAAGGAAAGGATGTTGGCTCTTTCAAGCTGGTTATCCCCCCCAAGAAGCCAACAAAACTGCCCATTAAATTGCCTTCCCCAAGTAGAAAAAAGAACCCTCCCAATCTTGTAAAAAGGAACCATACTGATGGTCCCAGACAGAAATAAATTCACTTCCACAATTCAGTGGAACTGTCAGGGACTCCGAGCAAAGTATGAGGAAGTGAAGCTTTTGCTCTATGAGCATTCTCCTGCTGGGGTATGTTTGCAAGAGACCATGCTAGGTGAATATACCCCTTGTTCTAGGGAATATGTTCACTTCAGAATTGAATTTGATTTGGAAGTGGGAAATCACAGTGGATCCCTCATCTACATCCGTCGAGATACTCCACACTACAAAGTAAAACTAAATACTCCACTTCAAGCTGTGGCTGTACGGATTAATTTAAGAAGGCAATATACTATATGTTCCCTTTACATTCCACCCAATAGTCATGTCTCCCGAGAGGACTTAATATCCTTAATGTGGCAACTACCAGAGCCATTTCTTCTTCTTGGCAACTTCAACAGCAGACATCCATTGTGGGGAGATGTAACATCAAACCAAAAAGGGAATATGATGGCATCTATTGTAGAAAATGAAGATATAGGCCTTCTTAATACTGGAGAACCTACCCATTATCACATTCAGACTGGTACTGTCTCCTGCATCGACCATTCAATTCGTAGCTCTAATTGCAGTGTTGATTTTAATTGGAGAACAAGTGATGACTGGCATACCAGTGACCATTCTCCAATTATAATCGGCACCAATGATGGTCCACCTATCCCAAGATCACCACGATGGTGCTTACAGAAAGCAAATTGGAAAAAATTCAAAGATTTGAGCGAGTTGGAAGGGGATGCTAAAGATATCCTAAGTGTAGATGATGCCATCGATCTACGTAATGGAACTTTCCATACTGCAGGCTTACATTCAATTCCTCAAACTAAAAGACTTTTCAGGAGACGGCCAGTTTCATGGTGGTCAGAAGAATTAAGGCTGCTGCATCGAGCTACAAGGTCATCATTGACCAGGTGCCGTAGACATCGCACCGTGGATAATGTCATCACTTATAAACAGTATAGGGCACGATTTCGAAAAACTATGAAAGTTGCCGAAAGACAATCATGGGCAGGATATGTATCCTCTATTAACAGCAGAACACCAGTCAGCAGCATTTAGAAGAAAATAAGAAAAATTCAGGGTAAATTTACACCCAATCCTCCTCCAGTACTTAAAGTAAATAATAATCATGTCACTGATGCCACAGAAGTTAGTAATATAATTTCTGAATACTTTGCTCGAGTCTCTGAAAAATCAGATAGTTCCCCAGGACATCATTTCAAAATGATGGAAGAACAACAGGTACTTGACTTTTCATCAAACAAAACTGAATCTTACAATATGCCTTTTTCTGAAAGGGAATTTGACTCTGCTTTAGCCAGGAGCAAGAACACTGCCCCTGGCCCAGATGAGATTCCTTATGAAATGTTTAAACACATTTCAAGGAACACAAAACATTTATAATCAGTATTATCAATAGAATATGGGATGAAAGCAGCTACCCTAGCATATGGGAATTGGCAACCATGTTACCATTCCTTAAGCCTGGAAAAGATCCTCTCTATGCAGCAAGTTACCGCCCCATTGCATTAACTTGCTGTTTGTGTAAATTAATGGAAAAAATGGTAAATGTAAGGCTAATTTGGTATTTAGAGCACAACAATATTTTAACACCTTCTTAGTGTGGCTTTCGAAAAATGCACTCTACACTGGATATCTTACTGCAACTTGAAACCTCTGTCTGTGAAGCATTTGCCTTCAAACAACACCACGTGACAGTGTTTTTTTTATATAGAAAAGGCATATGACACTGCTTGGAGACATGGAATTCTCAAGACAATGCATAATAGTGGTCTACGAGGAAAATTAACTTTATTTGTCAGATCATTTTTACATCGTAGGTATTTTAAAGTTAAAGTTGGCAGTATTTTATCAGAGAAAAGGTTGCCAAGAAAGGTGTTCTCCAGGGCAGTGTTCTCAGTGTAACACTTTTTGCTCTGGCCATAAACAGTGTTACATCTGTTATTCCAAAAGAGGTCTTAAAGACGTTATTTGTGGATGACCTGTCAATATCTTTTGCTGTCACTCGGATGACTGTAGCCAAAAAGAAAGTTACAATTAACGATAAATAAAATAGCAAGTTGGGCTAAGAAACAGGGTTTTAAAATCTCTGTAAGCAAGACTACTGCTGTCCACTTCTGCCGGATCAGGGAGTACATCCTGATCCAGACCTCTATTTGTATGGCCATAGAATCCCATGTTAGAACAAGCATCACTTCTTAGGCCTAGTTTTTGACAGCAGAATGACTTGGGTCCCCCATATCAAACATATCAGAGCAAAGTGCCTAGAAGCTCTACACATCTTGAAGGTGCTGTCTCACAACAGTTGGGGAGCTGGTAGAAATCTTATATTAAAGCTTCATAAAACCTTAATCCTATCGAACCTGTCATACGGATGTGAAATATATTCTTCAGCCTCTTCATCTAACTTAAAAATTTTAGATTCTGTTCATCACTCAGGTATTCGTATATCCACAGGAGCTTTTCATTTATCACCAATATCTGGTTTGTTAGTTGATGCAGGAGAAATGCCCCTTGAACTCTATCGTCAGTCATCATTTGCTTTGATAATGGTTTAGAGTGGAAAGACTTTCATAATTCTGGCATTTGCTAACAAACAGAAACATTTTTAATGGTTTTTATGAAAATCATCCAAGGTATCCTACTCCTTTTATATAGAATTAAAAAGATTTTAGAGGATACAAATATTGGAAAAAATTCCCAGTACTTTTTTTGTGTATCCCATTACTCCTGTCTGGAAGTTACCTGCTGTGAAATTCTGCAGGTACTTCAATGGAGCAAAGAGGATAAATCTGATGAGGAAATGAGGGCAATATTTTTAGAGCATGCTTCAGAGCATATAGATATGAGATTTATATTTACCCTGGTTCCAAATCCAATGCTGAAGTTGGTTATGGAGTTTTTAGTGAATCTTTTAAACGAAGAGGTTCCCACCTTCAGTTGCTTCAAACTTTACAGCTGAGCTGTATGGCATCTTATTGGCACTGGAACATAAAAACACTCCCAGTGTCTAACTACACAATATTTTGTGACTCTAAAAGTGCCTTAGAGTCCCTGGAAGTCTTCAATACTGATCATCCCTTAGTGTTGAAGATCTTGCAGTGGATCTTCTTGCACCATTATAGAGGAAGCATTGTTTCTTTTTGTTGGGTTCCTGCCCATGTGAACATATCGGGAAATGAAAAGGCAGACCAGCTAGCCAAATTAGCAATCAAACTTTGATACCCAGAAAATGTCCTGTTCCATATCGTGATGCATTCCATATTATATGGAAATCCATCCAGCAATTATGGGCACTTCAGTGGGACAGAGTAGGCCCCAATAAAATGAAAGAAATCACTAGTCAGACACACCCTTGGAAATATGACCTAATGCCAAGGAAGTGGGAGGTTGTATTGTGTAGATTACGTATTGGCCATACACGTTTAACTCACAGCTATGTGATGAATGGGGAGAATGAGCCCTTCTGTGACGATTGGTTCCACTGACTGTTAGGCATTTGCTGGTTGAGTGTCCCAGTCTAGTGGAACTTAGGAATCGTTTTTTATCATATAGCAGTGAAGCAGGTGGTAATTATAGCATGGCAAAACTGTTGGGAAAAAAATATATGTATTAATAATGTTATCTCTTTAATTAAAGAAGCTGGTCTTCTCAAATATATTTGACAGCTGTGCTGTCTTAGTATATATATATATTTTTTTTTTAAGTTATACTGTTTTTATCGGATCAAATTTATTAATAGTTCTTTTAGCAGGATTTTATATATTTATTTATTTATTTTAGTTAGTTTTCTTTTTGTTTTTTTTTTTAATCAAATTTATATGTAGTTCTGTTTAGCAGAATTTTATTTTTAATTTTTATAACATACTATAAAAGTGAAAAGATCACATTTAAAATTTGGCGTCAATGACCCTGGTAGTTGTGACGCCAGATAACCTAACAATTAATCAATCAAATCAATCGATCCAAAGTAGTACACTAATTTTATAGTTGTTGAAGAGGAGATGTTGGTCAGTTGTGGATGTTCTTCTTAAATTTTCTTTATCCAAAAAACGATTTGCAGATTACATTTTAACAATTGTCTTATCACGACTCTGCATCAAATAATTTTGCACTGCCAAAGAGGCTCAACAGCTGTAGTTTCTTCTCAGATTTTTCTTCAAATGTAATAATTTACTTTCATTGAAGTTAGAATGGCAGGCTTTTATAACTTTTGCCTTCCTTCAAATACCAAGTTTTACCTTTTCATCGAGCTTCATATCACTTAATCCTTCCTTCATTTAAACTCTTTGCCAGAAGCCTTAAAAGAAGGAGTTTCGCTTAGGAGGCTTTTAGGGTACAATTGGCTGTGATACACATTAATTTAAAATGAAGTCATATTCAAACACCCAATCAGCACTTAATACACAGTGAACTGGGAGAGATACAGTTCCTACAACCATCTTTCATCAGATGGGATTGAGGATCCAGCCAATCAACGCTTTCAGGTTTTAATAGCTGATAAGGATTACTTGTTTTTATAGTATTATACAGAATTGAAAATCTTGCAAGAAATGACTGGGATATCTATAAAGGAAGCTAAATTGGAACTGAAAGTTGAGGAATTCAAGATCCATCTAAGAGACAAAACCAGTTGGAAACAGAAACACTTACAGACAGAAGTAACTCTTCAGCTCAGAAACAAAATCCCAAGATGAAAATGCAAAATAATTAAAGATACAAAAACTAAATTGGTAATAAATAAAGAAACAGGTAATTGGATATGAATAATAATTTATCAAATTTATTTGAAATTTTAATGCAAATACCACAAGAAGATGCTACTTTTAAGTAACAGAGGAAAGTTATTTCCAGGACCAAAAATTAAAGATAAAAAGAGACCTTGGAACAAAGAAAAAATGATATTTGAGACAGAACAAAAACAAAAACATCACTAAGAATTTACCTTTATCTCCTAAAATAATGTAAAACCACATGGAAGCAGATTTGTATTCAAGACATTTATTATTATTATTATTATTATTATTAACCATATTATTATTATTATTATTATTAAAAAATAGTTTAACCAGACCACTGAACTGACCATCAGCTCTCATAGGGCTGGCCCGAAGGATTAGGATGGAATGACAAGTCTAGGCTAGAAGCCTAGCACTGGGACCTAATAGGTCACTTGTCAATGATGATGAACGAAAATGAAAATGAAATTAAAAGCTGTAAAAAGGCATACGCTTTCATACTGGAACACACTCACACAATAAATACATTTAAACTCATGCTTCCATACATACTCACTAAAAAGGTATATTAAAATTCAAAATAAATTAAGTAAAATCATAAAATTTACTTGTTTTAAAATTCATTATACTGATTTTCATTGTTTTTTTATATTTTATCAATTAATTTGCAGCTTCTCATAAACATTAAAATGGGTACTATTGAGAATGTTGAAGATTCTGACAAAATTTCTTCTATTGGTCTATTTCCAAAATTTGATAATCAACTGCAGGTTATATTTTGGACATTCACACAGTATATGCTTAACTGTTATCAGCACATTGCAATCTGGGCATTTGGGAAGAGGGCCACATGGACTGTTCATTAAGTGTCCATGTGTCAAACGAGTATGGCCTATTCGAAGACGTGTCAGAATTACTTGTGCTTGTCTCTCTCTCTGATATGACGAACTCCATTTTCCAACACTGGATTTTATCTGTTTTAATTTATTATTTTCAGGTTCTTCGTTCCATATATTTTGCCATTTTTTTACAATGACTGTTTTTATATATCTTGTATAGTCACTGATAGGGATGTCTACATTTGTTCTTGTCATGTGGACCGCTTCTTTAGCTGCTTTATCAGCCTCTTCATTTCCCTTAATCCCTACATGGGCAGGGATCCAACATATTTCAATATTTTTTCCCTTATTATACAATTTATGGAGTAGAGAACTTTATATGTTGTACAATATTATTTTTTTATTATAGCTTTGAATAGCTTCTATAGCACTTCTGGAGTCACTATAAATTACAAAATTATTATATGAGACTTCTCTAATTATTTTTATGGCTGATACTATTGCACATAACTCAGCTGTAAATACAGAGGCTTTATCTGGGAGAGAGAACTGATACATTTTGTTTTGGGATACCATGTTAGCATATCCCACTCCGTATTGTGATTTAGATCCGTCAGTGTATATTGCGTAATGTGGACCTTTTTTTATATGCTCTACTGCATGTTGTCTATGGTATTCTGGAGTATATGAATGATTTTTTGATAAATATTTCAAGTGTGTACAAATTCTCATTTTATTCATTGTCCAAGGAGGAGGCAATTTTAATATTAAAGGTAATTGTATATATATATTTATTTCAAACAATCTTCTAGCTCTAATTGGGAAAGAAAGTGGTGGATGATTGTTTATAAACACATCTCTTAATCCAAATAATTTTTTGGTTGGAGAATCATTTGTCTGAATTCTCAGAGCACTCTTCATTGTTACTAGCTCTCTATGGAGAGACAGAGGTAGTTCACCACATTCAACTTGTAAAGATGATGTTGGTGATGATCAAAAGCTCCTGAACATATTCTAAGGCCTTCATTATGAATTGGGTCTACCGTTTTCAGCATTGCGTCTGATGCCGAGCCATATATTTCACTTCCATAATCAACGATAGACAGCACTGTTGCTTTATACAATAAAGTAAGGGTATGTCTATCGGCTCCCAAGTAGTGTTCGATAGTTTTTAATTAGGTTTAATGCTCTTTTACATTTTGATTTCATGTATGTTATGTGGGCTTTCCAGTTCATGTGAGTATCAAATACTAATCCTAAAAATTTTGCTGTTTGGCCAATTGGTATACTATGGTTTCTGATTTTTAAGTCTATTTCTTCTCCTTTTTTCCATTTTTTATTTTTATAAAACATGATTGCTTGGGTTTTATCTATGGAAAATTTAAAGCCTACAGATAAAGCCCATTCATCTATTTTTACTATGCTTTTATTAATGATTCGTTCTGCATGTTTTATTCGAGATGCTGAATAATATATGGCAAAATCATCCATATACAGGTTACTTTTAATACCAATAGGTAGATTATTACTGATATCATTAATTGCTAAAGTAAACAGTGTGCCACTAAGGACGCTTCCCTGTGGAACACCATTTTCAAGAGGAAATGTTCTAGACAGAACATCATCAATTCTCACCTGAAAACTGCGATTTGTCAAAAAGTTTTGTATAAACCTAGGTAAATGTCCACGGATGTTGTTGTTTTGTAAAGTTTTTAATATAGCATACCTCCATGTAGTATCATATGCTTTTTCAATGTCAAAAAAGACAGCTACAGTAATTTGTTTTCGTTCAAAACCTCTTGCTTTATATGGTCTTCTAAGTTACAGAGAGAATCCAATGTAGATCTGTTACACTGTGACCCAAACTGAGTGGGAGTTAAAATTTTATTTTCTCGAATGTGCAATGTTAGTTGAGCATTTACCATTTCCTCTAGTAATTTGCCAAAACAACTTGTTAAAGATATTGGTCTATAATTGTTTACATTACTGGGATCTTTTTCAGGTTTGGGGATAGGAATAATTACAGCTTTACGCCATTCATCAGGAAATAAATTTCTAAGCCATAAGTGGTTATAAAACTCTAACAAGTATGTCTTTGCCAAAGGTGCTAAATGGCAGATCATTTCAAAACAAATATTGTCACCTCCAGGGGCAGATTTATTGCTGTTCAACAAAGCAAATTCTAACTCTTCCATATTAAATTTTCTATTATAATATATATCTTCTATTGTTTCAAAATTTATTGTTATTAATTCTATATTATTTTTCCTTGTGCAGAAATGCTCATCTAAATTTTTGTTGCTACTTACTTTTGCTAAATTTTCACCTATTACATTACTAATTTCTTTAGGATCAAGTATTCTTTTCCCATCTTTTATTATGGCATGTCTAGGTGGTTTAACATGGGTACCATTTATTTTCCTGAATTTTTCCCATATTTTTTGTATGGGAGTATTTTTAGAGAGATCTGATACATATTTTCTCCATGAAATGATTCTTCCTTGAATTACTTCTCTTTTAAACTTTGCAGATATTTTGTTATATAGAGGTTTTAATGTATCAATTTCTAATAATAATATAGTCAGTTTTTGTAAGGTTCCTTCTAATATCGGTAATGTTTTGTTTAATTTACTGAATTTTCTATTCAAATTATTTAGTCGTCTTCCAATTTGGTGTTTTATTTTTATTAATTCTGTTAGTTTTTCAGACCACCATGGGACTTTGTGTTTTGTTGGATGAGATTTGGATTTTGGTATTGCTTTATCAGCAGCATTTGTAATGAAATCAACAAGAAATTTATTAGTTTCATTATGGTCTTTCAAATATTCAAATGGTGGGATATTCCTAGTGTGGAATTCATATTGTTCCCAATCCGCTTTATAAATGTTATATTGAGGGACATGTTTGGTGGGGTTATTTTGTAATAAAGAAATTAATATTGGGAAATGATCACTTGTATGCAAGTCGTCAACTGTATTCCAATCCAATCTGTCTACTATGTTTGTTGTACATAGTTAAGTCGATTGAGGAAATCATGTTCCATGTGTTTTTAGAAAAATATGTGCTGATTTCATTATCATTTATACAGCACATGTCATATGAATCTATGAATTCTATTTTGATTTCCTGCTCTATTTGATTCTGTACAATTACAGTCCCACATTGGGTTGTGGGCATTAAAATCACCTACTATTAATGTTGGTTCCTTGGTATTATTAAGTAATTCTTTAAGTTTATGTCAAAGTCGTCATAATTTTTATATGATTAGGTTGATTGTATATAAATTATAAATTACATAATTATCGTTTTTATTCGTATTCTAATACTCGATTCGTTTGCAGATCAGTAAAGTTTACAGGTACTTTGTCATAACATACTTTGTTATGTACATATATAGCAGTACCTAAATTTCCTTCTTCCTCTCTAGATGTAGATGCTAAGGTATATTTACCTATTGTTGATATTGTTTTGTTGACATGTTGTAAACATAATATCATTGGTTCATATTCTTTTAAAAACCGTTGTATTTCTCCTAGGTGTAATCTGGTCTGTAGACCATTTACGTTCCATTGTATAATATAACTATTGAAAATATTTTGTTATAGCGGTCAGGTTTTACTCTCTTTTTTTGTATTATCAATTTGGATTTTTTCTAATAATTTACTCACGACATTCATTTGTTTTTCTTTATAATATACTAAGTGCTCAATGCACATGCATCCTTTTTCATGGGTACTCAAATCCGTGGTTTCTTTTTTTCTATATTTCATAAAATTTCTTATAATGTTTGTTAAACCATCTTTTGTTATGCTTTTGTTGTTATTGCATAATTCAATGAAACAATCATTACATCCTCAAGTATTATCATGTATATTTTTTTTTCATTTGCTCTTGTACCAATTACTGGTGATGGAGTAATCTCTTCTCCTTTGACATAATCATTATTGTCTATGGTATGATTCTCTTTCACTTCTTCAGTGTTCTCGACATTTGTTTTCATTGGTTTTACTATTATTTTAGGAGATAAAGGTATATTCTTAGCTTGTTTTTGTTTTTGTTCTTTTTTCTTCATCTCCTTTATCTTTGGTTTAACTGATGTTTCTCTAATAATAGTTGGTTTCTTTGGTTTGGGTGGTGTTCTCTCCAAAGGCCTTTTTTTATCTTTAATTTCCAGTCTATCAGAACTATCCCTCTTCTGTTACTTTAGTAGCAGCATCCTCCTGTGTTTCTATTTGCATTAATATTTCAAATGAATTGGATAAAATATTATCCATCTCATTTGTACCTGTTTCTTTATTCTTTACCATTCTATTTTTTATTTCTAAATTATTCATTTTTTTCTTGAGATTTACTTTTCTGTGCTCTGTTACTTCTATCTGTTTCCATTTTCGCTTCATTTTTTGCTCTTGTTATTGAAGAATATGTATGTTTCTTAGATGGATCTTGCATTCCTCTCACTTTTAATTCCAATTTAGCCTCTTTTATAGACATCCCTGTTCTTCTTGTATTTTTCAATATTTTTTAATTCCGTATTGTATATATAATACATACATTCTTTGGATCTTGCATGATGATTTTGCCCACAGTTTACACACTTTGGTTCACTGCACTTCCACTGTGTGGTATGTTCAGTAGATCCACAATAAGCGCATACAGATGGTTCATTTCTACAATTTTTGTTTGTGTGTCCATACTTACTGCAATTTTGACACTGCAGTGGTTTTGGGAACATAGGGTCTCAACTCTCTATTTTGGCCTAAAATTTTTATTTTTTTGAGGTAGATCTTCACCCTCAAATTTTATTTTTGCTATTTTTAACGTTTGTCTATTGCTGTTTTTACTTGGTAGAGCATATACCTCACAATCTTGGACCTTTGGGTATATCTTTTTTGAGAGAGTCAATCAATAGCATTTTCTTATCGACTGGTTCATTATTGTTTTCAGGAAGTACAATATGTACCCTGAATGCTGTTCATAGTATCATGTTTTTTTATGACTTTTATACAATATTGTCTATATTTTTTAAAGACAAATAGTCCTTTCGGACTGACTTTTTGTTGTGGCTTCTATAAGCCAAGTTTTTTCTTTTATTTGTCTAAACGACATTTCTGTCGTTGGATGTCTATTCAATAAATAATTTTCTAATTTTAGGGCTGAAATATTTTGGTCAGTTTCCATGGTTAGAAACCTTGACCAACTTCCACTCCCAAAGAGGGAGTCAAAGTGAGTCAAGGTTGGGTCAAGAACGATATTTACTTTTTTTGATTTGTTGTGTACTGGAGTATAAGGTTCCAGTGTGATTACATTTGGATTCTTGTTTGTTTTTTCCAAAGAAAGGTTGTCAGTGAGGTTCCAGCGGTCGTCATCTGTGCCAAGTCACTACCATCAATGGGTCCAGGGGTACTTAAATCTTTAACACTTCACTTACCATAAAGATTTGAAGGAAAAAAAAAAAAAAAAAAAAAAAAAAAAATAAAACCTGAAAACCTTAAAAGATATCATCAGCTTTTCATGGAGTTTTATTCTTCCACCAATGGCACAAGTGAGAACTGACTCCCAAATGTCCGCTCCCTACCCTACCCCAAAGGGGATGGCACAACATGATTAGAGTGGCCCAAGTGTAAGCCAAACCTGCTTGCTAGGACTGAGAGTATTACAAGAATACAATCATCCCCACCCTAATCATGTTATGGGCAAACCGGATAGAATGCCGAGAGTCCTATCCATTTGAACCAGACCCCCTGGAATCCGTGGTCCAGCCCTAACAGAATAGTTCCGCCTTTGAGCTATCAATCAGGTAACTCTTAGGTCTGAACATTATCGGGCAGTTGATGGTCCTACCACAGTTCTCACTATTTAGCTTCGGATATAAACCCATTCCCAGCTATGATATCTTTTCCTATTTATCAGGTCCAATAAAATTTTATCAAAAGTGGAAATTTCCACAAATTTAATCCAAAAAATATATGAATGGTGTATGAGACTCTTGGACTTCAAACCCAGAAACAAATTCCTGGGGTTCAAGAACCCCTACACACAAATCAAGGTGGTCTCATATTGAGGGGGATTATGTGAAGAACAGTTTGCCCGAGATTACTCCATCACCAACAATGATTATGGTCAAGAACAAATTAAACTAGAAAATATGATGAAAAACAAAATGGATGTAATGATTGTTTCATTGAATTATGCAATAATAACAAAATCATAACAAAAGATGGTTTAACAAACAATACCAATTTTATAAATAGATATAAAGATTATAAAAAGATTTAACATAAAAGATTTGCATTGAGCATTAATGACACCATTATATTATAGAAGAAAATACAAATAAATAATTGAAAATTTCAAATTTACAAAATAGAAAGTAAAACCATAAAACTAAAATAACATTTAACAAACGTTATACATTATATTATACAATGGAACGTAAATGGTCTACAGACCAGATTAAATTTGGAGAAATACAAAGATTACTAAAAGAATATAAACAATGATATTATGTTTACAACATGTCAACAAAACAATATCAACAATAGGTAAATATACCTTAGCATCTACATCAAAGAGAGAAGAAGAAGGAAATTTAGGTAAATTCAGTATATAGATATATTACAAAACAAAGTATGTTATGACAAAGTACCTGTAAATTTTACTGATTGAAATATCAATGCCATTTAGAATACGAATAAAAAACGATAATTATGTAATTTGTAATTTATTTGAAATACAACCTTAATAAAAATTAGACATTATTGATAAACTTAAATAACTACTTAACAATACCAAAACCAACATTAATAGTAGGTGATTTTAATGCTCACAACCCAAAATGAAAGTTGGGACTGTCATTGTACACAAAATAGAATTGTAATAAAAATAGAAGAAAATCATGGATTCATATGACATGTGCTGTATAAATGATAATGAAATCAGCATATATTTTTCAAAAACACATGGAACATTTTCCTCAATGGACTTAACTCTATTTACAAAACATAGTAGACAGATTGGATTGGAATACAAACAATGACTTTTGCATAAAAGTGATCATTTCCCAATATTAATTTCCATTATTACAAAATAATCCTGCCAAACATGTCCCTCAATATAACATTTTAAAGCAGATTGGGAAGCGATATGAATTCCACACTAGAATATCCCACCATTGAGAGTATTTAAAAGACCATAATGAAACAAATAAATTTCTTGTTGATTTCATTAAAAATGCAAACTGATAAAGCAATACCAAATTCAAAACCTCATCCAACAAAACACAATGTCCCATGGTGGTCTGAAAAACTAACAGAATTAATAAAAAAAAAATAAAACACCAAATTGGAAGACAATTAGATAATTTGAATAGAAAATTCAGAAAAATAAATAAAAACCTACCGATAAAATTTTACAAAAATAACTATATTTTTATTAGAAATTGATACAAAAACCTTGTATATAACAAAATATCTGCAAAATTTAAAAAAAGTAATTCAATGAAGAATCATTTTCATGGAGGAAAATATGTATCAGATCTTTAAAAAAATACTCCCATAAAAAAATATGGGAAAAATTCAGGAAAATAAATGGTACCCATGTTAAACCACCTAGACATGCCATAATAAAAGATGGGAAAAGAAAATACTTGATCCTAAAAAAAAATAAGTAATGTAATAGAAGAAAATTTAGCAAATGTAAGTAAAATATTTAGATGAACATCATTTCACAACAAAGAAAAATAATATAGAATTAATAACAAGAAATTTTGAAACAATAGAAACAATTATAATAGAAAATTTAATATGGAAAAATTGGAATATGCTCTCTTGAACAGCAATAAATCTGCCCCTGGAGGTGACAATATTTGTCTTGAAATTATCTGCCACTTAGCACCTTAGGCAAATGACATACTTATTAGAGTTTTATAATCACTTATGGGTTTGAAATTTATTTCCTGATGAATGGTGTAAAGCTATAATTATTCCTATCCCCAAACCTGGAAAGATCCCAGTAATGTAAAAATTACAGACCAATTTCTTTAACAAGTTGTTTATGCAAATTACTAGAAAAAAATGGTAAATGCTCGACTAACATGGCACATTCAAGAAAAAAAAAAATTTTGACTCCCAATCAGTTTGGGTCACAATGTAACATCGATCTACATTGATTCTTCTCTGTAACTTAAAACACCATATACAAAGTTTTTTGAAAAAAAACAAATTACAATAGAGTCTGTCTTTTTGACATTGAAAAGGCATATGATACTACATGGAGATATGCAATATTAAAAACGTTACATAAAAACAACATCCATGGACATTTACCCAGGTTTATATCAAAACTTTTGACAAATTGCAGTTTTTAAGTGAGAATTGATGATGAATATTGTAAAGTTTAACATTTCCACTTTGAAAAATGTGTTGTTCCATTAGGAAGCAGATCAGTTAAGGCACACTGTTTATTTGTTACTTCAATGTAAATGATATCAGTAAAAATCTACCTATTTTAATTAAAAGTAACTTGTAAATGGATGATTTTGTCATATATTATTCAGCATCTTGCATAAAACATGCAGAGCGAATCAAACCATAAAACTATATTAAAAAATAGATGAATTGGCCTCATCTGTAGGCTTTTAAATTTTCTGTACAAAAAACTCAAGCAATAATGTTTTATAAAAAAAAAAATGGAAAGAAAGTGAAGAAATAGATTTAAAATCAGAAATCATTCCATACCAATTAGCCAAACAGCAAAATTTTTTTTTGGATTAGTATTTGATACTCACTTGAACTGGAAAGCCCACATAACATTCAAAAATCAAAATGTAAAAGAGCATTAAACCTAATTAAAAAACTATTGAACACTACTTGGGAGCCAATAGATATACCCTTGCTTTACTGTATAAAGCAACAGTGCTGTCTATCATTGATTATGGAAGCGAAATATATGGCTCGGCATCAGACGCAGACTCTGAAAACGTTAGACCCAATTCATAATGAAGGCCTTAGAATAAGTTCAGGGAGCTTTTCGATTGTCACCAACATCTTTCTTTACAAGTTGAATGTGGTGAACTACCTCTGTCTCTCCATAGAGAGCTAGTAACAAAAGAGTGCTCTGGAACTTCAGACAAATGATTCTCCAACCAAAAAAAAATTATTTGGATTAAGAGATGTGTTTATAAACAATCATCCACCTTTTTCCAAATAGAGCTAGAAGTTTGTTTGAGTCGCTAAATATAAATATACAATTACCTTTAATATTAAAATTACCTCCTGCTTGGACAATGAATAAAATGAGAATTTGTACACACTTGAAATATTTATCAAAAAGTTATTCATATACTCCAGAACACCATAGACAACATACAGTAGAACGTATATTCCAAAAAGGTCCACATCATGCAATATACACCGATGGATCTAAGTCACAATATGAATTGGGGTATGCTGCAGTATCTCAAAACAAAACGTATCAGTTCTCTCTACCAAATAATGCCTCAGTATTTACAGCTGAATTATGTTAAATAGCATCAGCCATAAAAATAACTAGAATTTCAAGTCTTCATGTAATAATTTTGTGATTTATAGCAACTCCAGAAGTGCTATAGAAGTCATTTTAAAGCTATAATAAAAAAATAATATTGTACAACACACTAAGTTTTCACTCCATAAATTGTATAATAAGTAAAAAAATATTGAAATATGTTGGATCCCTGCCCATGTGGGGATTAGGGAAATGAAGAGGCTGATAAAGCAAAGCTAAAAGAAGCAGTCCACATGACAAGAGCAAATGTAGACATCCCTATTAGTGACTATACAAGACATATAAAAACAATCATTGTAAAAAAATGGCAAAATATATGGAATGAAGAACCTGATAATAATAAATTAAAACAGATAAAATCCAGTGTTGGAAAATGGAGTTCGTCATATCAGAGAGAGAGACATGGACATGTCTTTATATTTAATTAATATCCTTCTGACACATGAATTTTCAATGAACAGTCCATGTGGCCTTCCTCCCAAATGCCCAGATTGCAATGTGTTGATAATAGTTAAACATTGTACTGTGTGAATGTCAAAAATATAACCTGCAGCATTATCATATTTTGGAAATAGACCAATAAAAAGAAATTTTGTTGGAATCTTCAACATTTTCAGTAATACCCATTTTAATGTTCATGAGAAGCTGTGAGTTAATTGATAAAATGTAAAAAAAAATCAATCAATCAGTCTAATGAATTTTAAAAAAGGTGAAGAAATTTTAAATTTTACTTAATTTATTTTCCTGTTTAATTATTTTTATTGGTGAGTATAAATGTGTAAAGTTCTGAGTAATGAAAATATATTTATTGTGTGAGTGTGTTCCAGTATGAAAGTGTAAAACCTTTTGCAGCTTTTAGTTTCAACAGAACTTCATTTTCATTCATTATGATATTTGACTTTAATCATACTTCCAGCTAGGCTTCTAGCAGCCCGGAAGTGAATCATGGTCATCCTATCATTTCAACCAGATCCCTTCAACTTAGAATTAATGAGAGCTCAGTGAAGAGTCTGGTTAAACTTTTAAATAATAATAATAACCTAACAATGGCACAAGTGAGAACTGACTCTAAATGTCCGAAGTGCCATTATATCCTTAGCAGAATTTTGAAAAAAGTTTCCAGAATGGCATTTGTCTATGATTATTAGTGGCTCCATTCTAAGCAAACCTGATTTTCTTCCAGAATAACCCTAAGATATTCCATTTACTGAGAATTTATCATAAATAAAACATGTTATTGATGAAAAACCAGATAGGCCTTTCGAGGTTTAATCCTATCCCAGAAAAGACCACAAATCCGTGGTCAGGTCCGAACATTATTAACAGAATCGGGCAGCTGATGGTAGCAAAATTTATGCCAATTAAAAAGATCAAGGGATTTAGCTTGGCAAGTATAAAACCCAATTGCCAGTTTGATATCTTTTCAGATTATGGTTTATCAGGTCAATAAATTTTAGCAAAAAAAAATCATTGCCGCAAAAATATATTCAAAGAAATATATAATGGTTAAATGGGACTTTGATTCAAACCCAGGATGGAGATTCATGGGGTTGGATTCAAAGCCCCCTCATTGTCAAGGTGGTCAAAATTATAAGAACTGGCCATTGTTTATTAAGGCCTTTCTAACACGTCGACGCTTTCAAGTTAGAGTTGGTAATACTCTTCAGAAAGTAAATTCTAAAGAAGGGGTCCTGCAAGGTAGCGTTTTTAGTGTTACCCTATTTGCATTTGCTATGCATTATGAGGTATACCTTTTGTTCATATTCATGCTTCATGATGTATTGCACACACTTTTCGTTGATGATCTTTCTTTTATCATTTGCAGGATCAAGGATGTCTGTTATTGAAAGAAAGCTCCAACTTACAGTAAATAACATCAACTAAATGGGCAGATTTAAATTGTTTAAATTTTCGACTAGCAAAACAGTTGTTATCACTTTTGCTGTATTCATTCTCAAAATTCATCCAGATCCATAGAATATATATATATATATATATATATATATAATGATATATATATAAATATATATATATATATATATATAATATATCAAAGGCCAAAGAATTCCTGTGTAGGGAAACCAAATTCCTTGGTTTAATTTTTGATCGTAGGTTAACATGAGTGTCTTATCTAAAGATGTTAAAGACAAAGTGTCAAAAGATTTTAAACATTTTTAAAGTTTTAGCTCACATGACATCCTTGGGGTGCAGACCGTCAAATACTTTTAAGGTTGCATAAAGCTCTGATTTTATCAAAACTGTTATATGGGTGTGAAGTATACTCTTCTGCAACCCCAACAGGTTGAAAATGCTTGACTCAATACATCATGCAGGCATTAGACTGGCCACTGGTGCTTTCAAGACCTCGCCAATATCAAGCCTGTTGGTTGATGCGGGGGGGTTGCCTTTACAACTCCATCACCAGTCATCCATCCTTCGCTACTGGTATAGGATGCAGAGACTTCCCAGTTCTCTAGCCTTTCAGATTATAACAAGCGAAAGACATTTTAGGCACTATGGGATGCATCCTAAATATCCACGACCTTATGGGTATAGACTTAAACAGTTACTTGGCACACTGATATTAGTAGAAATGAGGTGCTTCCTTATAAAATGTCAGTAACCCCACCATGGAAATTAATAGAAATTTAATTTTGTAAATGTTTTTTATGGTTTTAAGAAAAATGTGACAAATATAGAGATCTGTTCCATTACTTATGAAACACAGTGAGGTTCATAAGGATTCAACTTGTGTATTCACAGATGGCTCCAAATCCAGCACTGGCATTGGATTTGGACTTTTTAGTAATAAGTTTTGCACCAAAGGTGCACTTCCTGTTTTAACATCTATTTTTATAGCAGAGTTGCTTGTGATTTTAAATGCTATTGAAAAAAAATAGCAATTATCGATGAAACCAATTTTACAGTTTTTAGCGACTCTAAGAGTGCATTACAGGCACTTAATGTTTTTAATTTGGCTAACCCCTTGGTTTTAAAAAATTCAGCAATGGGTGCACCTGTTATTTACAAAGGAAAACAAATTAGTTTTTGTTGGTTCCAGCACATGCTGGTGTGTGTGAAAATGAAGTTGACAGATTGGCCAAAGCAGCAGCTCTAGATTTACTTCCAAGGAGGTGTCCACTTTTATATAATGATTTCAAGCATTCTCAAGCATTAGAAAATTTATAATTAATGTGTGTGTCAGAAGCGTTGGAATAGTATATATCAAAAACAAAATAAATGAAATTATTTTGAGATGTTATATTTCCTTGAGAGCATGGTTATTGTCAGTGACCCTTAGTTGTGACTATGATAACCCACAATTAATAATAAACTGAAATGCCTAGAAGATGGGAGACTGCTTTTTATGCCTTAAGGAACATAAAGATCTGATACTCGCCTAGCACACAGCATTCTGATGGCTGGGGAGAATCAACATTTATGTTAGGATTGTCTGGTCCTTTTCACTGCGAGGCACTTGCATCAATGCTGAGTGCCCCAGTCTTGGGGATATTAGAAGCCATTGAAAATCTTTTCTTGGTTGGGATGGCAAGTTCATCTTCACCAAGATCCTTGGAAAATTGTGGTTGACATGATGCCAGTGGCATTTTTAGACTTATTATCGATGTAGTCTTCCTCCCAAAATACCCCTCGATGTGGGACCATTTTGACATAGTGAAAAAAATCTTGAACCAGGAATTTGTTCCAGGTTTGAGTCCAAGATTCTCATAGATGATTATATATTTGTTTGGATTAATTTTTGTATAAGGAATTTTATTTTTTATAAAATTTATTGGACCTGTTAAATATAAAAGATACCATTCTGATAGGATTGGGTTTGTTATTTAAAATCTAAATTGTGGGAATTGTTTTGGACCACCAACTGCCTTTAATGTTTGGACCTTAAGTTATCAAGGTTGATAGCTCAAAATTGATTGACTATTCTTTAGGGCTGACAACAACATTCCAGGGTTTTTGGTTCTGGGGATAGGAATGATGAATTCTAATCCAGTTTGCCCATAACATGATTAGGGTGAGGATGATTGTATTCTTGTAATACTCTAAGTTTAGCAAACTAAGTTTGGATTTAACATTGGGCCACTAAAAAATGTTGTGCCATCCCCTAGCCAATGGGGTAGGGTAGGGATGAGGACATCTGGGAGTCACATTCTCAAATTATGCCAAGTTGGTGGAAAATAAAAACTGATACCATGAAAGGCTGATAATATTTTAATAAAAATCTCAGGTTTTATTTTTTTCATTTTTTTATTTTTTTTTTTTTTTGTCTCCAGTCTTTATCAATAATGACCATAAATATTCAAATATAAATGATCTTGATTGATGGTTAGCAACTACAACGAACAATTGAACAACCACTTTCTAACTTTGTATGTTCTGACAACCTTTCTCTGGAAAAGTCAAATAAAAATCTTAATGCATTATGTTTGGAACCCTATACTCCAGTACAAAGTAAACCAAGAAAAAAATGAAAATAATTTAACAAAATTTTTTTTGACTGATTCTGACTCTTTTGGGAAATGTGGAAGTTAGTCAAGAATCCTAACCTTATATTTGAACCCCTTAATGAGAGTTTGGTTTCCATCTTATCAATAGTCTTTTATCTTTTAAAGTTTTCCAAATGGAATATTCTTTCTCAAAATGTAGATTTGCGACAATGGTATCAAAATAGGGGGTCATTGGATCATAGGGGAAAGCACTCCCATTGTTTGAATCTAAATGTAACATATACCACTTGTTTATTTATTCTAGTGATTTTACTTTTTCATGTTAGCTTATTTTAAAACATTGATAGTCATCTTGCATCTTTCAATCCACCCGCTATGAAAAATTGGAATAACTTTGTATGAAATATGTATATGTATGTTGTATATGTATTATATTATATTTCAAATATATAGTTCTATTATATGTACTGTATATATATAATATTTTCCAACTCTTTTTTATTTACAATGGGAATTTCCACTTTCATTAAATTTCCTGTCTGTGTGAAAGGAAAGGGATGCATCATAACTTGGATTGGGGTTCAATTTCATGCATTTTCCAGCTAAATGAACTGTGGTAATTTTTAAACAACCAATCTGATGATGTTTGGACCAGAAGGGTGTTAGTGATGATGTCATAGTTTTTTGACACTTAGAAGAATTGAGTATAACTAAATGAATTAAACTCAGGAAACTGATTCCAGATTGGGCTGTTATTAGGGTAGGAAATTTGGCATTTTTCCTGATGCCCATTAGCATGTACATGTCAATTAATTAGTTGGGGATGATTGTAACCAAACTTTAATAGTTTCTCAGTCCCAACAATTGTGTCATTTTTGATTAATTAACTTGTGCCTCTCTGGTCCCCTCAAGTAGGTTCCTTCACGTGGTGAGGGGGCTTGAACCCTGGCTTTTCTTCTTCGTTCTTACGAAGAATAAGAGCCCGGCCCTGACGGATCACCTATAACCTTTTTGGATTTAAATGGCGTGGATATTTTCACTTTCGTACAAATTTCTTGGACCTGGTAAATAGGAAAAGATATCATAGCTGGGATTGGGTTTATATCCGAAGCTAAATAGTGAGAACTGTGGCAGGACCATCAACTGCCCGATAATGTTCGGACCTGAGTTTTCAGGCGGAACTATTCTTTACGGGACTGGACCACGGATTCCAGGGGTCTAGTTCTGGGAATAGGACTCTCGGCATTCTGTCCGGTTTGCCCATAATGTGATTAGGGTGGGGATGATTGTATTCTTGTAATGCTCTCAGTCCTATCAAGCGGGTTGGCTTACACTTGAGCCACTCTAATCATGTTGTGCCATCCCCTTTGGGGTAGGGTAGGGATGCGGACATTTGGGAGTCGGTTCTCACTTGTGCCATTAGTGGAAGAATAAACTCCATGAAAGGCTGATGATATCTTTTAAGGTTTTCAGGTTTTTTTTTTTTTTTTTTTTACTTCAAATCTTTATGCAAAGTGAAAATAAAGATTCAGTACCCTGGGCCCTTTGATGGTAGTGACTCGGCACAGATGACGACCGATGGAACCTCCTTGTAACAACCTCTTCTTTGGAAAAAACAATAAAAATCCAAATAATAATCACACTGGAACCTTATGCTCCAGTACAAACAAAACAAAAAAAAACAAATATCGTCTTGACCCAACCTTGACTCACTTCGACTCCCTCTTTGGGGAGTGGAAGTTGGTCAAGGTTTCTAACCATGGAAACAGAACAAAAATATCAGCCCTAAAAATTAGAAAACTTCTTATTAAAAGACACTCAACGACAGAAATGTCATTTAGACAAATAAAAATGAAGACGGGCTTATAGAAGCCACAACAAAAAATCAGTCTGAGGACTATCTGTCAATAAAAAATATTGACAATGTAAATGTAAAAGTAAAAAAGCATGACACTATGAACAGCATTCAGGGTACTATTGTACTTCCTGAAAATAATGACGAACCAATTGACAAAAAATATACTATTGGACTCTCTTAAAATGAGATATACCAAAATACAAGACTGTGAAATATATAAATACCAAGTAAACAAAATAATAAAAATATTAAGAATAGCAAAAATAAAATTTGAGGGTCAAGAATTACCCTCAAAAAAATAAAATTTTGGGTCAAAATAGAGAACTGAGACCTTATGTTCCCAAACCACTACAAATGTCAAAATTGTAGTAAATATGGACACACAAAGAAAAACTGTCATAATGAACCTGTATGTGCTTATTGTGGATCTAACGAACATGCCACACAATGGAAATGTAGTGAACCAAAATGTGTAAACTGTGGACAGGATCATCATGCTAAGGTCCAAAGAATGTGTGTACTATATATACAATACAGAATTGAAAATGTTGCAAGAACGAACAGGGATGTCTATCAAAGAGGCTAAATTGGAATTAAAAGTGAGAGGAATGCAAGATCCATCTAAGAAACATTCATATTCCTCAATAACAAGAGCAAAAAAAGAAACAAAAATGGAAACAGATAGAAATAACAGAGCACAGAAAAGTAAATCTCAAGAAAAAATTAATAATTTAGAAATAAAAAATAAAATGCTAAAGAATAAAGAAACAGGTACAAATGAGATGGATAATATTTTATCAAATTCATTTGAAATATTAATGCAAATAGAAACACAGGAGGATGCTGCTACTAAAGTAACAGAAGAGGGTTAGAGATGGACTGGAAATTAAAGATAAAAAAGAAAGGCCTTTGGAGAGAACACCACCCAAAACGAAGAAACCAACTATTATTAGAGAAACATCAGTTAAACCAAAGATAAAGGAGATGAAAAAGGAACAAAAACAAAAACAAGCTAAGAATATACCTTTATCTCCTAAAATAATAATAAAACCTATGAAGGCAAATGTCGAGAACACTGAAGAAGTGAAAGAGAACCATACCATAGATGATAATGATTATGTCAAGGGAGAAGAGATTACTCCATCTCCAGTAATTGGTACAAGAGCAAATGAAAAGAGAAATACACATGATAATACTTGTGGATGTAATGATTGTTTCATTGAATTATGCAATAACAACAAAAGCATAACAAAAGATGGTTTAACAAACATTATAAGAAATTTTATGAAATATAGAAAAAAAGAAACCACAGATTTGAGTAACCATGAAAAAGGGTGCATGTGCATTGAGCACTTAGTCTATTATAAGGAAAAACAAATGAATGTCGTGAGTAAATTATTAGAAAAATTCCAAATTGATAATACAAAAAAAAAAATAAAACCCGACCACTATAAAAAAATATTTTCAATAGTTATATTATACAATGGAACGTAAATGGTCTACAGACCAGATTACACCTAGGAGAAATACAACGGTTATTAAAAGAATATGAACCAATGATAATATGTTTACAACATGTCAACAAAACAATATCAACAATAGGTAAATATACCTTAGTATCTACATCTAGAGAAGAAGAAGGAAATTTAGGTACTGCTATATATGTACATAACAAAGTATGTTATGACAGAGTACCTGTAAATTTTACTGACTTGCAAATATCAAGTATTAAAATACGAATAAAAAAATGATAATTATGTAATTTATAATTTATATAACCAACCTAATAAAAATTACGACATTGATAAACTTAAAGATTTACTTAACAATACCAAGGAACCTACATTAATAGTAGGTGATTTTAATGCCCACAACCCAATATGGGACTGTCATTGTACAAACTCAAATAGAATAGGTAATAAAATAGAAGAATTCATGGATTCCAACAACATGTGCTGTATAAATGATGACGAAATCAGCACATATTTTTCAAAAACACATGGAACATTTTCCTCAGTAGACTTAACTCTTATGTACAACAAGCATAGTAGACAGATTGGATTGGAATACAGTTGATGACTTGCACACACAGTGATCATTTCCCAATATTAATTTCATTATTGCAAAATAATCCTGCAAAACATGTCCCTCACTATAACATTTATAAAGCAGATTGGGAGCGATATGAAATGCACACTAGAAATATCCCACAATTTGAATATTTAAAAGACCATAATGAAACTAATAAATTTCTTGTTGATTTCATTAAAAATGCTGCTGATAAAGCAATACCAAAGTCAAAACCCTCATCCAACAAAACACAAAGTCCATGGTGGTCTGATGAGTTAACAGAATTAATAAAAATAAAAAACACCAAATTGGAAGACGATTAGATAATTTGAATAGAAAGTTCAATAAAATAAATAAAAAATTACCGATATTAGAAAGAACTTTACAAAAATGACTATATTATTACTAGAAATTGATACATTAAAACCTATATACAACAAAATATCTGCAAAATTTAAAAGAAGTAATTCAAGGAAGAATCATTTCATGGAGGAAATATGTATCAGATCTCTCTAATAATACTCCCATACAAAAAATATGGGAAAAATTCAGGAAAATAAATGGTACCCATGTCAAACCACCTAGACATGCCATATTAAAAGATGGGAAAAGAACACTTGATCCAAAAGAAATAAGTAATATAATGGGAGAAAATTTAGCAAAAGTAAGTAGTGATAAAAATTTAGATGAACACTTCCGCACAAAAAAAATAAAATAGAATTAATAACAATAAATTTTGAAACAATTGAAGATATATATTATAATAGAAAATTTAGTATGGAAGAGATGGAATATGCTCTGTTGAACAGCAATAAATCTGCTCCTGGAGGTGACAATATTTGTTTTGAGATGATCTGCCACTTAGCACCTTTGGCAAAGTCATACTTATTAGAGTTTTATAATCATTTATGGCTTCAAATTTATTTCCAGATGAATGGCGTAAAGCTATAATAATTCCAATCCCCAAACCTGGAAAAGATCCCAGTAATGTAAATAATTACAGACCAATTTCTTTAACAAGTTGTTTATGCAAATTGTTAGAGAAAATGGTAAATGCTCGACTAACATGGCACATTCGAGAAAAAATAAAATTTTAACTCCCACTCAGTTTGGGTCACAGTGTAACAGATCCACATTGGATTCTCTCTGTAACTTAGAAGACCATATACGAAGAGTTTTGAACGAAAACAAATTACTGTAGCTGTCTTTTTGACATTGAAAAGGCATACGATACCACATGGAGGTATGCTATATTAAAAACTTTACAAAACAACAACATCCGTGGACATTTACCTAGGTTTTATACAAAACTTTTGACAAACTGCAATTTTCAGGTGAGAATTGATGATGATCTGTCTAGAACATTTCCACTTGAAAATGGTGTTCCACAGGGAAGCGTCCTTAGTGGAACACTGTTTACTTTAGCAATAAATGATATCAGTAAAAATCTACCTATTGGCATTAAAAGTAACCTGTATATGGATGATTTTGCCATATATTATTCAGCATCCCGAATAAAACATGCAGAACGAATCATTAATAAAAGCATAGTAAAAAAATAGATGAATGGGCCTCATCTGTAGGCTTTAAATTTTCCATAGATAAAACTCAAGCAATCATGTTTTATAAAAATAAAAAATGGAAAAAAGGGGGAGAAATAGATTTAAAAATCAGAAACCATAGTATACCAGTTGGCCAAACAGCCAAATTTTTGGGATTAGTATTTGATACCCACTTGAACTGGAAAGCCCACATTACATATGTAAAATCTAAAAGTAAAAGAGCATTAAATCTAATTAAAAAACTATCGAACACTACTTGGGGAGCCGATAGACATACCCTTACTGTTACTGTATAAGGCAACAGTTCTGTCCATCATTGATTATGGAAGTGAAGCATATGGCTCGGCATCTGACGCAGTTCTGAAAATGTTAGACCCAGTTCATAATGAAGGCCTTAGAATATGCTTCAGGAGCCTTTAGATCATCACCAAAATCATCTTTACAAGTTGAATGTGGTGAACTGCCTTTGTCTCTCCCATAGAGAGCTAGTAACAATGAAAAGTGCTTTAAGAATTCAAACTAGTGATTCTCCAACCAAAAAAAAAAAAAAAAATATTTGAATTAAGAGATGTATTTATAAACAACCATCCACCACCTTTCCCAATTAGAGCTAGAAGATTGTTTGAGTCGCTGAATATAAATATACAAGTGCCTGTAATAGTAAAATCACCTCCTCCTGGACAATGAATAAAATGAGAATTTGCACACACCTCAAATATTTATCAAAAAGTAACTCATATACAACAGAACACCATAGACAACATACAATAGAGCATATAAACCGAAAAGGTCCACATTATGCAATATACACAGATGGATCTAAATCAGAACACAGGGTATGATATGCTGCAGTGTCCCAAGACAAAACTTATCAGTTCTCTCTTCCAAATAATGCTTCTGTATTTTCAGCAGATTTGTATGGAATTGCATCAGCTATAAAAATAATTCAAGAATCATTCAATAATTTTGTGATTTTCAGTGATTCAAGAAGCGCTATAGAATCTGTTCAAAGTTACAAATCAAAAAATAATATAGTAACACAAATTAAATTATATTTCCATAAATTATATAATAATGGAAAAAATGTAGAAATATGTTGGATCCCTGCCCATGTAGAGATCAAAGGAAATGAAGATGCAGACAAAGCAGCTAAAGCAGCAACTCACATGACAAGATCAAATGTGAATATCCCTGTTACAGATTATGTAACTCATATAAAAATGGGTATCATAAATAAATGGCAAAATATATGGGATGAAGAACCTGAAAATAATAAACTGAAAGAATTAAAACCTAATGTTAAAAAATGGAGTTCATCATATCAAAGAGAGAGACACGCACAAGTAATTTTAACACGTCTCAGAATAGGCCATACTCGTCTGACACATGGGCACTTAATGAGCAGCCCACATGGCCCAGCTCCCGAGTGCTCAGAATGCAGAGTAATAATAACAGTCAGACATGTGTTATGTGAATGTCCAAAGTATGACCGACAACGAATGTCTACTTTTGGAAATAGGTCAGTGAAAGAAATTTTGTCAGAATCTTTCACATTTTCAATCATTCCAATTTTGATGTTCTTGAAAAACTGTAATTTAATTAACAAAATATAAAAATAAGTAAATAATAAAAATATGAAAATCCTTTTAACATTTGAATTTTAAAAAAGAAAATTTTAAAAATTTTGTTTAATT
Organism: Macrobrachium rosenbergii; assembly: GCF_040412425.1. Taxonomy (NCBI): domain Eukaryota; kingdom Metazoa; phylum Arthropoda; class Malacostraca; order Decapoda; family Palaemonidae; genus Macrobrachium; species Macrobrachium rosenbergii. The sequence goes on along the minus strand of NC_089795.1, from coordinate 17,276,004 downwards.
TATATTCTGAATTTTAATATACCGTTTTAGTATGTATGTAAGGAAGTCTGAGTAAATGTATTTATTGTATGAGAGCATGTGCCTATGTGCAGTTTTTAATTTCATTTTAATTCATTCATCTTAGTATTGGATGATCTATTGGGTCCTAGCGCTTGACTTCAGGCCTAGACCTAGTATTTTAATCAAATCCTTCAAACCAGCCCTATGAGAGCTGAAAGTCAGCTCAGTGGTCTGGTTAAACTACTTTAATAATAATAATTCTAGAGTAACTAAAACCCTGATAGATCAATCTCAAAGAAAAATAACCACTTTGCAACAAATCACTAATATAGCAAAAGACCAAGAAACTGCATACAAATCTTTGAGCAAATTCATTTGAGATTTTAAGAGAAATAGAATCACTAGAAGACAAAGTGCCACAAACTGCAAAATATTAAAAGATAGTTATGATTCATTAGAAACTAAAGAAAAAAGAGTTTAGAGAGAACTCCACCCAAGACCAACAAAAAACAAACTATTATTAGAGATACATCTATTAAAATAAAGGTGGAGACCCCTATGTAATGAAAGAACATAAACCATGTCTCCTAAAGTAATAATAAAACCAATAGAAACACATACCCAGAACACCAAAGAAATAGTAGAGGAACAAACCATTGACAATAATGATTATGTGATGGGAGAAGAGATGACCCCATCACCAACAAATGGTTCCAGTAAAGTGATAATGAAATGATAAAACGACACACGAAAAACTTGTCGATGTAATGAATGTTTCATTGAACTGTAAACAAAAATGAAAGCATAACAAAGGACAGTTTAACAAACACTATACAAAAATTTTATAAATGTACAGAAATAAAGAAACTACTAGTTTGGACAGTCACGAAAAGGGCTGTATGTGCATTGGACACATAATGTCTCATAAAGAAAAACAAATAAATATTGTAAATAGCATTTTAGAAAAATGCAAATTAATGAACCACAAAAAGAAAATAACAATTGAACACACTAACGTTATACTTTCAATAATTATATTATATTATAATGGAACGTAAATGGTCTACAGACCAGATTACATTTGGGAGAAATACAACGATTACTAAAGGAATATGAGCCAATGATAATATGTTTACAACATGTCAACAAAACAATATCAACAATATGTAAATATACCTTAGTATCTACATCTAGAGAAGAAGAAGGAAATTTAGGTACCAGCTTATATATGTACATAACAAAGTATGTTATGACAGAGTATCTATAAATTTTACTGACTTGCAAATATCAAGTATTAAAATACAAATAAAAAATGATAATTACATAATTTATAAAAGATATATAACCAACCTAATAAAAGTTACGACATTGGGCCTACTTAAAATTTACTTAACAATACCAAGGAACCTACATTAATAGTAGGTGATTTTAAGCCAGTAACCCAATATGGGACTGTCATTGTACAAACTCAAATAGAATAGTGTAAAATAGAAAAGTTCATGGATTTCAACAACATGTGCTGTATAAATGATGACCTCCATTAGCACATATTTTTCAAAAGCACATGGAACATTTTCCTCAGTAGACTTAACTTTATGTACAACAAGCATAGTTGAAGATTCGATTGGAATACAGTTGATGACTTGCATACCAGTGATCATTTCCCAATATTAATTTTTTCTTATTGCAAAATAATCCTGCAAAACATGTCCCTGACTGTAACATTTATAAAGCAGATTGGGAGCGATATGAAAAGCACACTAGAAATATCCCACAATTTGAATATTTAAAAGACCATAATGAAACTAATAAATTTCTTGTTGATTTCATTAAAAATGCTGCTGATAAAGCAATACCAAAGTCAAAACCCCATCCAACAAAACACAAAGTTCCCTGGTGGTCTGATGAGTTAACAGAATTAATAAATATGAAACACTCAATAGGGAGAAGATTAGATAATTTGAATTGAAAGTTCAATAAAATGAATAAAAAATTACCGATATTAGAAAGAACTTTACAAAAATGACTGTATTATTACTGAAATTGATCCGGAAAACCTGTATACAACAAAATATCTGCAAAATTTAAAAAGAAGTAATTCAAGGGGCACTGAATCATTTCATGGAGGAAATACATATCAGATCTCTATCCGGTTTACTCTTAACATGATTATGTGGGAAAATTCAGGAAAATAAATGGAATTCCCTGTCAAACCACCAGACATGCCATATTAACCAAATTAACGCCTAAGCCCTATTTACAAAAACGTCTCACACATATATCATTGGCCGTTGTGAGTTAGTGGTGGAAAAAGTTTTTCAAAAATCACAGGCTGATAGTTTTTAAGATTAAGAGTTCATTTTGGTTTGTTTTTTTTGTCATTGCCTGAGGTTTAGTATGCAGCCATCAGAAATGAAAAAAATATCATTATCCCTCTGATATTGGAATTCTGACAGCAAAAAAACTCTGCACCCACCTTGTGATGTATACAAATCGTGCTGTGTTGAAGACAAAACAGTTAAAAAATGAAATTTTTTTAGTTGTATTGAAATAACAAAATTGCTGATTTTGTTATATAACAAATTTTAAAACGATCAAAGCAACACAGAGAAAATATTATCACTTCAAGATGCAAGAATTGACACGGACTTTTCTAAGAAATCATTTTTTTAAAAATTCAAATAAATCCAAATATTGTGCTAGAGAAATTCCCGTTTGTTGAAAACTTAAGCTAATTGATTGAATATTAATGACTGTAGCTCTGTGTTTTGGAACTGTTTGTAGTTTTCGATGAATTTCGGTCGAAGTTAAATGGGACCGAAAGTCGAATTTTTTCTATTTATCGTGATTTATATGAAAATATTTCAAAACTGATAAAAGCTACAACCATAAGTTATTTTTGTTGTATTGTAAATGAAATTGAGCACAACAGAGTCCCATAAAAACTTTATGTAACGACTAATATAAAACGTGCAAATATTACGACAACGGGACAGAATTTCTGAGATGTTCGGCCGAACCAGACCAAGCAGAAGACGTAAGGAAAATGTTTTTAAAAAAATTCACCATAAATCGAAATATTGTGCTAGAGACTTCCAATTTATTGCCAATGAAGGAAAATTGAATAACTAGAATGTAAGAATTTTAGCAGGTTTCTTGCGTTTTTACCATTTCGGTCGAAGAATAAAGAAGGTTGAAATTTTGGCAGTGGATCGAACACCATGTGAAAATATTTCAAAACTGATAAAAGCATATATGCTGAACCTTGAGACTAAAAATGATGAATTGATTATGAAATTGCCACATTTTCATATATAAAAGTTATGGGAACGACTAATTGATAAACGATCTTTACGACAACATGAAGAAAGAAATTCTAGAAATGTTCCCGACTTCAGTTTGGAGACGTAAGGAAAAATTTTTTTTTTTATGAAATTTTAATAAATCGAAATATTGTGCTAGAGACTTCTCAGTTTGTTGCAAAATGAAGGTACATGATTGAATATTAAAGAATGTAAGAGTTTTATCTTATAATTTTGACCACCCATTTCAAAACACTGACCAAAATGCTGAAAAAGCTTGAAATTTTGGCAGTTATCATGATTTATAATTTAATATTTCAAAACTGATAAAAATACAACCATGAGTTATTTTCTGTTGTATTCTACATGAAATTGTGAAATTTCCATTTGAAAAACTTTGCATGTAACGACTAATATAAAACAGTGTCAAACATTATTTGTTTTATTCAAAAAGAATTTCTTAACAACGTAGCTATGGAAAGTTTTTTCAAAAACAACCCTAATCACCATAAATCAAAATATTGTGTAGAGACATTAACCAATTGGTTGGCAAAATGAAGGTAAATGATTGAATATTACTAGAATGTTGAGAGGTTTAGCTTACAATTGCGTTTTTTGATAATTTATTCGAGCCCACCCAACCACCTTTTGAAATTTTGGACAGTCTATCCTGATTTATATGGAAAATATGAGAAACTGATAAAGCTACAACCATTATCAGACGTTTTCTGTTGTATTGTACATGAAATTGCGCACATTTTCAGTATATAAAACTTTATGTAACAGCTAATATAGAAGTGCAAAAATTATGACAAAATGACGAAAGAATTTCTGAAATTTTCAGGAAAGGGAAACAAAATGGCCAGTAAATCAAAAGATAATAAACCAAACCTTCACCATAAATCAAAAATTTCCAAATGATTCTGATAATTGTTGCAAAATGAAGAGTAAATGATTGAATATTACTAGAATGTAAGAGTTTTAGCCCCAAAAATGCGTTTTCGACATCAGTTCGGTCGAGTCAATGGAACTGTAAAGGTCTGAAATGCTTGTATCGAAGTTTGCTGAAGGTACTGCTCCATTCAACAGACAATTTTAGTCGACGTTTGCTACCCATTAAACAGTGCACAATATAATCCTTATTAAAAGATGGGAAAAGAACATTCTCCAAAACCAAATAAGTAATATAATGAGAGAAAATTTAGCAAATTAAGTAGTGATAAGAATTTAGATGAACACTTCTTGCAAAAAAAAATAAAATAGAATTAATAACAATAAATTTTGAAACAGTTGATGATATATATTATATAATAGAAAATTTAGTATGTCAGAGATGGAATATGCTCTCTTCTATCTTCAGCAATAAATCTGCTCCTCACTTATGACAATATTAGTTTACAGATGATCTGCCACTTAACACCTTTGGCAAATCATACTTATTAATTTTATAATCATTTATGGCATCGAAATTTATTTCCAGATGAATGGCATAAAGCTGATCATAATTCACTATCCCTAAACCTGGAAAGGATCCCAGCAATGTAACATCACAGACCAATTTCTTTAACAAGCTGCTTATGCAAATTGTTAGATTTAAATGGTCAAATTGATTACTAACATGGCACATTCAGAAAATAAAATTTTAACTCCCAATCAGTTTGGGTCACAATGTAACAGATCCAGTTGGAAACAGCCCTCTGTAACCTCCCAAGACCATAGGTAGATGTTTTGAATGAAAACAAATTACTGTAGCTGTTTTTTGACATTGAAAATCATTTCCATCCATCTATGCTACATATAAAAACTTTACAAAACAACAACATCCGTGGACATTTACCTAGGTTTAACAACAAAGAACTTTTTGACAAAGCAGTTTTGGTGGAACAAAACCTGATCTGTCTAGAAAAGATCACTTGAATCCCAAAAAAAATGCTGTTCCACAAAAGTATAAGAGGAGTTAGGGAACACTGTTTACTTTAGTTAATTAATGATATGAGCACAAAAAATAAATATTTTATTAAAAACAAAAATGGGAGTCATGGATGTATTTTGGCATATATTATTCAGCATCCCATCCAAAACATGCAGAAGAAAAAATGTTAAAAAATTGCATAGTAAAAATGATGAATGGGCCTCATCTGTAAGATTTAAATTTTGACTTAGATAAAACTCAAAAATCGTGTTTTATAAAAATTTGGAAAAATTTCTGAAGAATAGATTTAAAAATCAGAAACCATTCTATACCAATTGGCTAAACATTAAAATGTTTGGGATTAGTATTTGATTTACCCAAAATAACTGGAGAGCCATATTACATAATGTAAAATCTAAAACTCAAAGATGCATTAAATCTAATTACCAAACTATCAGAACACTACTTTTAAGATAAACCTAGAATACCCTTAAACATCTGCTGTTTAAAGCAACAGTTCTTTATCATTGATTATGAAATCTGAAAATGGCTCGGCATCTGACAAGTTCTGAAAATGTTAGACCCTAATCCTCACAATGAAGAAACTTAACAAATATGCTTTAGATTCAGCAGCTAGATCATCACCAAAATCATCTCACAAGTTGTGTTTGTGAACTGCTGATGAAAATAGAGAGCTAACACCAGACTTGAAAAGTGCTTTAACAAATTCAAACTAGTGATTTTCCATTCCAAAAAATCATTTGAATTAAAGATGTAGATTATAAACAATCATCCCCACCAGGCTCTTAGAGCTAACAAGATTGTTTGAGTCGCTGAATATAAATATACAAGTGCCTTTAATAGTAAAATCACCTCCTCCTTAAAATGAATAAAACAAAATTTGCACACACCTCAAGTATTTATCAAAAAAGTAACTCAAAACAACAGAACAAATAGACAGCATACAATATTTTAATAGCTTATAAACCAAAAAGGTCCATTTATTCATGAAAATTAGATGGATCTAAATCAGAACACGGATTAGGAATATTTCTGCAGTGTCCCAAGACAAAATTATCATTCTCTCTTCCTAATAATGCTTCTGTATTTCACAGCAGAATTGTATGGAATTGCATCAGCTATAAAAATAAAATAAAGAATCATCATTCAATAATTTTGTGATTTTCAGTGATTCAAAATTTATAGAAGCTATTCAAAGATTTGTCAAATAATAATATGTACAACAAATTAAATTATATCTATAAATTATATAATAAAAAATGTTGAATATGTTGGATCCCTAAAAATGATCAAATTTATAAATTCAGTTTTTAAAGCAGAAAAGCAGCATACTAACAGACAAGATCAAATGTGAATATCCCTGTTACTGATTATGCAACTCAATAAAAATGGGTATCATAAATAAATGGCAATATATATGGGATGAAGAACCTCAAAGTAATAAACTGAAAGAAATAAAACCTAATGTTAAAAAAATGGAGTTCATCATATCAGAGAGAGAGAGACTGCCAAGTAATTTTAAACATGGCTCCAATAGAATATTCATCTTGACTGTACATGGGCACTTCCTAATGAGCAGCCCAATGGGGCTCCTAACTCAGAGGCAGACATGTCCCATGTGAATGTCCAAAGTATGACTCAACTGTCCTACTTTTTCTTCTAGATCAGTGACAGAAATTTTGTCAGAATCTTTCACATTTTTCAATCATTCCAATTTTGATGTTCTATGAAGAACTGTAATTTTTTTCCCAACTTAACAAAATATAAAAATAAATAAATTCCAAAAGCATTAAATTTCCTGTCATTTGAATTTTAAAGAGAAAAATTTTTATACCTTGTTTAATTTATATTCTGAAGCTAAATGTATAACTGTTTTAGGATGTATGTCACCCAATCCGAGTGAAATGTTTGGACCTGAAGGGTGTTAGTACTTTGATGTCATATTGACACCCTAAGGCAGGAACATCCCTGAGATCAGCCTGTGGATTCCAAGGGGGTGGGCTGTTATTAGGCCTTGACTCTGACATATTTTCCGGTATGCCCACCAACATAGTCAGAGTGGGGATGGTTGTATTCTAGTAATAGTCTCGGTCCCAACAAGCGGGTTAGGCTTACACTTGTGCCTCTCTGGTATGTTGGTGCTATCCCTTTTTGGGTAGGGTAAGGGGGTGGACATCTGGGAGTCAGTTCCTACTGGTGTCATTAGCTGAGAATAGGGCCCCATGGAAAGTCAATGGTGCCTCCTCAGTGTTCACCAACAGTGTTTTTTTTTTTTTTTTTTTTTTTTTAGCAATTTTTTCATGGAAGGTCCCCATGTTGAAATTAGTACCCCTGGGCCTAATGACAATCAGACACGGTTGACGACCCAGTGCCAGGCAAGAAGGAATACAGCCAGGAATCCCCAACAAAAAGTATCTGGTTCCAGTATTGTCACACTGGACCCATTTGCAATAAAGAAAAACAAGAAGTATGAAATAGTTCCTGGGGTCTTTGTACCCAACCTATATGAAAAATATCTAAATTTGAAGCTTAATGGTGACAATATTAATATTTTTGAGGTAAACAGGGAAATTGTAAAATGCTGTGGCAGACAACCGAAAATATCCCCTCAGAACAGTAATATGCTCCTGGTAGAGAGTATCTCCCCAGAGGAAAGCATGAAGTTGATGAGTTTGTCGGCCCTTGCGGGAGTTACAGTGGAGTGCACTCCCCACTCCAGCTTGAACTCCAGCAAGGGTTTGATTTATGCCCCTCAGCTAATGGGTTTCTCTGAGGAGAAACTTGCAAATGAATTGAAAGATCAGGGTGTAATTAAGGTGAACAGGATCACAAAGAAGGTGGATAGAGATTGGATACCTCTACCTACCATAATATTGACGTTCAATACTTTAAGACTCCCAGAGTATGTCTCTGCAGCCTGGCATAGATACAAAATAAAACAGTAGATCCCGAGGCCAAGAAGGTGTTTCCACTGCCAACGTTTCGGACACACCCTTCAGACGTGCATCCCAAGGCCCAAAAAACGTACAAGAAAATCCTGCGGTTTGTGTCAACTGTGGAGATGATGAGCATGGTATGTGCACAAGGGAACCTAAATGTGTTCACTGTGGTGAGGACATGCATCATCATCTCAACAGTGTGATATATATTTATTTGAAAAAGAAATTCAGGCGTTAAGAGTGATGGAAGGATAACTTTTAAGGAAGCAAGAGAGAGAGCAAAAGCTAAGATTGTAAGACCAGGTCTCAGTTTTGCCTCAGTAGTAGCAAAACTTAGAAACCAACAGAAAGAGACAAATAAACTAACCAAAATAGGAAGCATGAAGATAGAGTAAAAAAAGGAATCGCTGAAAAGACGCCTAAAAGATTAATCAAAATCTATTGATAATGGTAATACAAAGACAAGGTTCAGTAGAGCCAAAAAGGAAAACGTCAACATAGAGCTCAGAAAAATTGAAGTGTCAGTTGAGACACACCGTCCACCATCTGCCTCTTTGGAGGCGGGGCAGCGAGTGCTGGCCTGGTGCCAGCTTCTGTTTGTACCAACTCCTCTTTGGAGGACAAACCAGCAGATGCTGGTCCCCCAGCCCCAGTCCTTGCTGGTGCTTCTGCCTCTTTAAAGGCAGAGCTGGATACTGCCAGCAATAGCAAGATAGATGAGGAGATCTCTTTAGAGAACACCTCTGCTCTCTCTGTCCCGATTGAGATGGAGAGAAAAGAAACTAAAAAACCCCTCAGTGTCAAAGACACTGAAGGAATGGATGTTGGCTCTTTCAAGATGGTTATTCCCCCCAAGAAGCCAACAAAACTGCCCATTAAATTGCCTTCCCCAAGTAGAAAAAAGAACTCTCCCAATCTTGTAAAAAGGAACCATACTGATGGTCCCAGACAGAAATAAATTCACTTCCATAATTCAGTGGAACTGTCAGGGACTCCAAGCAAAGTATGAGGAAGTGAAGCTTTTGCTCTATGAGCATTCTCCTGTTGGGGTATGTTTGCAAGAGACCATGCTAGGTGAATATACCCCTTGTTCTAGGAATATGTTCACTTTAGAACTGAATTTGATTTGGAAGTGGGAAATCACAGTGGATCCCTCATCTACATCCGTCGAGATACTCCACACTACAAAGTAAAACTAAATACTCCACTTCAAGCTGTGGCTGTACGGATTAATTTAAGAAGGCAATATACTATATGTTCCCTTTACATTCCACCCAATAGTCATGTCTCCCGAGAGGACTTAATATCCTTAATGTGGCAACTACCAGAGCCATTTCTTCTTCTTGGTGACTTCAACAGCAGACATCCATTGTGGGGAGATGTAACATCAAACCAAAAAGGGAATATGATGGCATCTATTGTAGAAAATGAAGATATAGGCCTTCTTAATACTGGAGAACCTACTCATTATCACATTCAGACTGGTATTGTCTCCTGCATTGCCTTTCAATTTGTAGCTCTAATTGCAGTGTTGATTTTAGTTGGAGAGCAAGTGATGACTGGCATACCAGTGACCATTCTCCAATTATAATCAGCACCAATGATGGTCCACCTATCCCAAGATCACCACGATGGTGCTTAGAGAAAGCAAATTGGAAAAAATTCAAAGATTTGAGCGAGTTGGAAGGGGATGCTAAAGATATCCATGTAGATGATGCCATCGATCTACGTAATGGAACTTTCCATACATTCAAATTCCTCAAACTAAAGGACTTTTCAGGAGACGGCCAGTTCCATGGTGGTCAGAAGAATTAAGGTTGCTGCATTGAGCTACAAGGTCATCACTGACCAGGTGCCGTAGACACCATGCCGTGGATGATGTCATCACTTATAAACAGTGTAGGGCACGATTTCGAAAAGCTATGAAAGCTGCCAGAAGACAATCATGGGCAGGATATGTATCCTCTATTAACAGCAGAACACCAGTTAGCAGCATTTGGAAGAAAATAAGAAAAATTCAGGGTAAATTTACACCCAATCCTCCTCCAGTCCTTAAAGTAAATAATAATCATTTCACTGATGCCACAGAAGTTAGTAATATAATTTCTGAACACTTTGCTCAAGTCTCTGAAAAATCAGATAGTTCCCAGGACATCATTTCAAAATGATGGAAGAACAACAGGTACTTGACTTTTCATCAAACAAAAGTGAATCTTACAATATGCCTTTTTCTGAAAGGGAATTTGACTCTGCTTTAGCCAGGAGCAAGAACACTGCCCCTGGCCCAGATGAGATTCCTTATGAAATGTTTAAACACATTTCAAGGAACACAAAAATTTTTATAATCAGTATTATCAATAGAATATGGGATGAAAGCAGCTACCCTAGCATATGGGAATTGGCAACCATGTTACCATTCCTTAAGCCTGGAAAAGATCCTCTCTATGCAGCAAGTTACCGCCCCATTGCGTTAACTTGCTGTTTGTGTAAATTAATGGAAAAAATGGTAAATGTAAGGCTGATGTGGTATTTAGAGCACAACAATATTTTAACACCTTCTCAGTGTGGCTTTCGAAAAATGCACTCCACACTGGATATCTTACTGCAACTTGAAACCTCTGTCTGTGAAGCATTTGCCTCCAAACAACACCACGTGACAGTGTTTTTATATAAAAGGCATATGACACTGCTTGGAGACATGGAATTCTCAAGACAATGCATAATAGTGGTCTACGAGGAAAATTAACTTTATTTGTCAGATCATTTTTACATCAGTATTTTAAAGTTAAAGTTGGCATACTTTATCAGAGAAAAGGTGCCAAGAAGAAGGTGTTCTCCAGGGCAGTGTTCTCAGTGTAACACTTTTTGCTCTGGCCATAAACAGTGTTACATCTGTTATTCCAAAAGAGGTCTTAAAGACGTTATTTGTGGATGACCTGTCAATATCTTTTGCTGTCACCTACATGACTGTAGCCGAAAAGAAAGTTACAATTAACGATAAATAAAATAGTAAGTTGGGCTAAAAACAGGGTTTAAAATCTCTGTAAGCAAGACTACTGCTGTCCACTTCTGCCGGATCAGGGAGTACATCCTGATCAGACCTCTTTTGTATGGCCAGAATCCCATGTATAGAACATTGGCCTAGTTTTTGACAGCAGAATGACTTGGGTCCCCATATCAAACATATCAAAAGTGCCTAGAAGCTCTACACATCTTGAAGGTGCTGTCTCACAACAGTTGGGGAGCTGGTAGAAATCTTATATTCATAAAACCTTAATCCTAAACCTGTCATACGGATGTGAAATATATTCTTCAGAAACTTAAAAATTTTAGATTCTGTTCATCATTCAGGTATTCGTATAGCCACAGGAGCTTTTCATTTATCACCAATATCTGGTTTGCTAGTTGATGCAGGAGAAATGCCCCTTGAACTCTATTGTCAGTCATCATTACTTTGATACTGGTTTAGAGTGCAAAGACTTCCCAAATCTCTGGCATTTGCTGTGGCAAACAGAAATATTTTTAATGGTTTTTATGAAAATCATCCAAGGTATCCTACTCCTTTTAGCTATAGAATAAAAAAGATTTTAGAGGATACAAATATTGGAAAAATTCCCGTACTTCCTTTTGTGTATCCCACTACTCCTGTCTGGAAGTTACCTGCTGTGAAATTCTGCAGGTACTTCAGTGGAGCAAAGAGGGATAAATCTGATGAGGAAATGAGGGCAATATTTTTAGAGCATGCTTCAAAGCATATGGATTTATATTTATATTTACCAATGGTTCCAAATCCAATGCTGGCGTTGGTTATGGAGTTTTTAGTGAATCTTTTAACCGAAGAGGTGCGCTTCCTTCAGTTGCTTCAAACTTTACAGCTGAGCTGTATGGCATCTTATTGGCACTGGAACATATTGCAACACTCCCAGTGTCTAGCTACACAATATTTTGTGACTCTAAAAGTGCCTTACCGTCCCTGGAAGTCTTCAATACTGATCATCCCTTAGTGTTGAAGATCTTGCAGTGGATCTTCTTGCACCATTATAGAGGAAGCATTGTTTCTTTTTGTTGGGTTCCTGCCCATGTGAACATATCAGAAAATGAAAAGGCAGACCAGCTAGCCAAATTAGCAGCACAAAGTCTGATACCCAGAAAATGTCCTGTTCCATATCATGATGCATTCCATATTATATGGAAATCCATCCAGCAATTATGGGCACTTCAGTGGGACAGAGTAGGCCCCAATAAAATGAAAGAAATCACTAGTCAGACACACCCTTGGAAATATGACCTAATGCCAAGGAAGTGGGAGGTTGTATTGTGTAGATTACGTATTGGCCATACATGTTTAACTCACGGCTTTGTGATGAATGGGGAGAATGAGCCCTTCTGTGACGATTGCTTGGTTCCACTGACTGTTAGGCATTTGCTGGTTGAGTATCCCAGTCTAGTGGAACTTAGGAATCACTTTTTATCAAATAGCAGTGAAGCAGGTGGTAATTATAACATGGCAAAACTGTTGGGAGAAAGTATATGTATTAATAATGTTATCTCTTTTATCAAAGAAGCTGGTCTTCTCAAATATATTTGACAGCCGTGCTGTCTTAGTACAGTAAACCCCCCGTATTCGCGTTCTCATGGTTCGCGGACTCATGCATTCGCGGGTTTCTCTGTGGAACATATCTAGCCATCATTCACGGAAAATTCGCCCATTCGCGGTATTTTTCACAGAAATATTCACTAATTACTGTATTTTCATATAATTTTCATGAATAAATGCACTTTTTGTGATAAAACTATTAAAATATTCAGGTGTAAGCATTTTTACAGGGTTTTTCTTGGTTTAAGCTATCAAAATGGGTAGTTCTAAGTGTTTTAAGCATTCGCGGGTTTGACCTATTCGCAGGGGATGTGGGACACATCCCCCGCGAATACAGGTGGTTCACTGTATATATATATATTTTTTTTCTTAAGTTATACTGTTTATCGGATCAAATTTATTAATAGTTCTTTTTAGCAGAATTTTATATATTTATTTTAGCTACTTTTCTTTTTTGTTTTTTCTTTTTAATAAAATTTATATGTAGTTCTGTTTAGCAGAATTTTAATTTTAATTTTTATAACATACTATAAAAGTGAAAAGATCACATTTAGTATTCGGCGTCAGTGACCCTGGTAGTTGTGACGCCGGATAACCCACAATTAATCAATCAATCCTCACACTGTTCGACTGTGGAACAGCCTCCCAGAGGATGTCGTGTAGTTGAACCAGAAGTTCAAGCGGAGATGCAATGCATTACTACCCTAATACTATTCTCCTTGCATTTTAATGCATTTTTACCTATTAGTTTTTTTTTTCTTTTTTAGTAAGTGGGATCTCTTCTTAATGTACTTCCCTTTACCTCCTCTTACTTCTTCGTAATGAACACCATATTCTTTGGAAGCTTGAATTTAAGTCAGTGGCCCCAGTGGGCTTGTTCCATATGAATGGGGTTCATCTTCTGAATAATAATAATAATGTTTTAGTAAAAATTACAAAGCCTTGCAGGACATTGTATTGTGATGGAAGTGGTTTGCCCTTATGTGACTGCCTGAGTTACACCAACAGATAAGGTATATCAGTTTATTTGGACTAACTATGTGGCCTAACCCTTGATTATTAATTTTTAAATTGCAGATCTCTCATTTGTTATGCATATGCCACTCAGAATTTTAGGGATTGACTTATACACCCGGGTATATAGTAGTTAGAATGGATTAAGATTATTTGGACATGTGAACAGATTAGGATGGTTATAAGACATGCTAGTGGCAGGAAATTTTGGAGATGTGTCATATATGAAGATGTAAACTAGTCGGGAATTCAGCATGAAGGTGTATGAAACAAAGCGTGAGAAGAACTTTGTAAAATGACATGAAATGTTAATGATAAGGTGCTGAGACTCATTCCTCTTCACTTACTGTCCTGTGCATTTCCACCTAAGGCATTTTTCCATTATTTTGTAGGCCTTCCCGCTATCTCCCCTGCTACTCCTATATCAACTATTCTAACAGTCAGTAATATTTCAAAGGAAGCAAAACTTTAAATGTAATCTATTGTCAGCAACAGGTGAAACTGTTGATTATTAAATGTTATAAACTTGAAAACAATACACTACAGTCTTCAGGTGCATTCTAAGACTGGTCAACTTTCTTGAAAATAATACAGTAATTACTCAACCATCTGAAAAGTAACAAACTGGCTGATTTGCATAGTAAACAGAATTTTTTTTAATCTATAAATATTTCTTTAGTGACAGTTTAATGATTTTCTAAATCAAGATTTCTTGCACTGAAGATTACATATATTCCCTTTGAACTGACTTCTCATTTAGGTAAGGTATAAAAATACATTATCAAAGAATCCTTGTTTATAGACTAATTCATAATTAAACATGAATTTTTTGTCCATAAAATATGAACATAAAAAATACAGGACATCTAAAACAATGGTATTTATGTTCTACATGAAACAAGTAAATATATGAAAGACACATAAATAATAACAGTAAAACAATATAACAAGTAAATACAAATTTAACTTTGAGATGTCAGTAATGCCTGTAAAAAGAAAATTCACGACAGGAAACTAATCTTGTTTGTGTATTTTTTGTATCATGGAAAACACTGTAGGAAAAACACTGTACGAATGTATAAAACTGCAAATACATATTTTCCAATATGACTGGCATACTTCCAATTAGACATTATTTAAGGTTAACATACTGAAGAAACAAGAAATTATATGTTAACAAAATCTTGAAATACTCCTTAAAAAAGTCAACCATTCTTTGTACTATTGCATAACTGTTACTCAAAGCATGCAAACATATGTACACATATAATACATGTCATTCACATCACAGTATATTTTACAAATATAGTACATATATTGCATTCATTAATTAAAATTCCAAGCACAGTTTCAAGTATAAAAATTAGAAATTTGAAATGTCAAACTTATTTAAACATTCATCCTGTCAATAATTTCACACAATCATTGCTAACAACCTAATCTTCAATTTGTACATTTACAAATCTACCATTTATATTAACCTTCTTCCTCTGTGGATGAATATATGGCTTGATTTCTTCTCTTAAACTTTTTTGTTTTATTTCCTTCACTACTTGCTGATGAAGATGAAACAGATGCTTGAGAAACCTCCTTCTCACTCTCATCATTTGTTCGCTTTGTTCCTGGACTCAGAGATGGACTAAATTCACCTTCACTCAAGGAGGATGCTGATGAAGAATCTATGCTAAAGTGAAGAGGTGAACTACCATCCATCTCCATCTTAGGTTCAGAAAGTCTCAAACCCCGACGAGGAACAGGTGTTCTGAAAAAAGGAAAATTAACTTTACAAGCCTTCAACTTTTTTAATAAAAACAATGTGTATCTTCTATAATTAGCCTTTGTTTAGAGTTAAATACTTAAATTAAATAATGATACTAGTGTCAGGCTCAGTTATTTGTACACTTCCCTCTGAAAGTACTATGATGTACACTGTACAAAGGGTAATTGGTAATGTTCCAGTCCCATGCACATTAGCTGTTACTTTGGCTCTCTTCTCACTATGTATTCCAAGAGTTTTTAATGTAATTTGCCTTTATTTTTAAATCTCTCAGTGAGCAAACTTTTATGCATGAGGCTAAATTACCTTTTTAGAAATTTTCACACTTTACAATTGGTCTGGCTAAATTACCTTTTTAAGAGTAATGACAATAACAATCACACTTTACAACAGGTTTTTACCATACAGAATGTGCTCCCTACATTACACTGCCATAGAGAATGTACAATTAATCACAAAAATTAGCTACATTTTCCTCTGACCATTATTATTCAGAAATACCAGTCTTCCATTATTGTTAATTTTCTGGGATGTATGCAAAATTTTCTTTTATTGAATACAGTTGAAACTGAGACCTAATGAGTAACTTATTCTCAGTTGAGAGACTTATGAATGCTAACCACACTCCTGTTATTCTGCTCTCATGATGACTGAACAAAACCTATTAATTTCCAGTCCAAATTTTTTCCATGGAAATTGATTTAAATGTGAAAATGTTTCATAGCTAACATTTACACAGTGTAATCAATAACCTTGCCTATTAAAACCTATTAATACAACAGATTTTGTAAACAAAAGAAATACCCTATATGCAAGTAACCCTATATAGCAAAGTAACTATGCCAAGTTTCTACTTTTTAACAAGCATAGCAAGGAATGATACCTACTCCACCAAAGACAGTTTTCCCAATCACTTTATTACCTTTTTCCCTGCATGCCAGCCATGGATAAATTGTAGCAATGTCTACCAACATGGACTGGGAGGGCATATTCTGTATTTATTCAATATTACACAGAAAATATATTAAACATTTTTTCCCCATTCAACAGACATGTCATTCTACTTAGATAGTAGTTAGGGATAGTGAACAAGATTTCAGAAGATAATCTGCCTTATTAAAGAACTTTTAATAAGGTCATAATCATTTTAACTCAGTAAGATGAAAATATTCAGAGGTGCTTAAAAGGCATTCAAGTTACATAAGAAATGCTCTTCTGAAGAGAGGAAATGGTTTTTAATTCACTCTAACGTATTTAGAACTGCAGTCACAACAGTCTACCTGTCTCATGTCAGGAATTAATTCTATGTAACTATCTGATGTAAAAGCATATTGTGTCAATGACAAACTGAAACCCCCATAGAGTTAAGTAACCTTAAAAGACAAGCATAAGTTCCCAGGAGATTATATGATGGGCTGGCTTGTCTGGTTTCCTCATTCCCAATTTCATTAGAGGTAGACTTAATTTCCTTGTAATTTCCTTTCCAGGATTCATGAGACCCAGATCTAGGTCTTTTCACCCCAATACCCTTGACAGAGTATATTTACAATTTTATAGATGACATACAAGACATAATAGCCATCATGATTCATTTGTGAAATGAAAAAGATGACTAATTTGGTTTGGTATGGGCCATCTGTGACCTAATAGTTGGCAATCCCTTCTGCAATTACATCACGAATGCCTCCAATGGAGGGAGCACTGTAAACTTTAAACCATAAAGCTTAAACACAACATGATGATGAAATCTCTTGGAGGAAGTCTGTCGGTGGAAAAGATGGCACATGATCTAAAAAAGGAGAATGAAGGAAAAGCTTGCACTTTTAGGCCATACAACAAAGGCAATCCTTCATGCTGAAGGATTAAGCAGTGGATAAAAGTACACTGCCAAGTTCTGTTTAACAATTAAGGCAAAGACATCCACTAAGAGCATTCTTAACACACGGGCTGTGATAACCACAAACAGAATCACTTGTCCTGTTTCTGCCCAGTAAAAATGTGAGATCATCAAGCAGTTTCTGATCTGATACTTTCCTTCTTCCTGAGGTACACAAGCAGTTTTTGTCTTTTCTGTCAAGTGTTGTTTATATTCAGACACTTGCAAGACCTTGCAATTGTCACATGGCTTTCATGTACTCTGCAGCCTGCTGATAATGTGTCCATGTAAAATAGCATACCATGTGCAAGAGAACCTACCGATACTCTTGTAGATAGGGTACTACCGCTATTGCTTCATCAGTATAGAACTACCCATTACATACTGTTCCCCATGACCAATTATTTATTACAGTTGTCTCCACAAGCAGATTTGTATATATCAAAACCTGTAATGGCATCTTGTATGTTGGTGTACTGACCCTTGACAGGAATCTGACATGCTTAGGAACATGTATCATCATTCCTGAAAATATTACTTTTCTCCAAGATCTGGAGCTAGCATGTTCTAATGTTCTTTCTTTCTAAGTTATGCCTGATGATGCAAAGATAACCAAGTTGTGTGGAGATATCCCTGACTTCATGCGATTGCCATTACTCTTGGGAATACTTGAATAGGCAAAGGAGTGGAAAGGCCAAAGCACACATCCCAACCATGATACCACTTGATAGCCATCTAATGCTATGAACCTCTAATCTTACGAGTGTGTAAACCCTATGGGAATGTGAAATCTGACAGCTTCCCATGGACACCTCAGTTTGTAGACCCTACTTCATATCACATATCTACAGTTTCTTTCCTCAGACTTTTTATGAGTATATACAGTCTGACAGAGTTCTTCAAATGTCCATTGTGTAGTTTAAGCTAATGTTCTCTGGCATTTCTCTGAAAGGGTGTGTATCCCCCTAATACACAATGCAATTTTCACTTGCTACTGCTGCTGCTGCTGCCTCAACCAAAAATGGGTGAAGGCTTCTCTTAGTGCCTTGGCTGTTTACCACATGCTGATATTACAGCAAAAAGGCATAACTATAATTCAGAATGGCATTCAGTGGACTGATAGCTGCCCTTTGTTGGAATGTGGAGATCCCCTGAAAAAATTCTCCTTGCTTGGTGAATGTCAGATTCTGAAAGGGTACAAACCCAAGTTTTACCATGGTAAACTACTAAATGGTCCTACCATGTGGTTTTTCAGCCATATAGATTTTTCCTAATGCCAAAATCTCCAGGTCTGTTGAACAATACAGTACTTGATTTTTTTATTGGTAAGACTCCTCATCATGACTGATCCATATGACATTCAACCTCTTGTTCCACTATTTACTACTATGATTGTATCTGCTCCAGTCCCTGTCCCAAGAACATTCCTGCAACACTGACTTCTTAATGGGAGCCTTGTCATCCTTCTTCATAGCTTTCATTCCTTGAGCAGGACAAGTAGACGACGAGATAACTGCATTTCTTGTGGAGAAGTCCGATCTGCAGATTCGTGGTTCTTAGGGGAGACTTCTCTCGATGTGTGTGCTGCCACACGGGAGTCAGTAACTGGGCAACGTTTGTCAGCTAAAGCAGAAGACAGAAGGTTGTGTGACTTGATAGGTGCACGTCTGTGTGCAGCAAGTTTAACACAGCTCTAGATGAAGCAGGAGCTGGTTCGACACGGACATGTCTAGCAGAATGAAGATTGACTTTAGGAGAGGGCCTGCGAATCTTCTTGCGTGGAGGTGCCATGAAGTCTTTCTTCTTCCACCGTCTGATAGGGATGGAACGAACAGAACAAGGAAGAAGAGGAGGAAAACAAAGAACTCGGTCCGACCGATTCTTCAAAAGAGCACCTTCGACTCTCCAACAGAGCTTAACAAGAGAGTCGGAAGCAGCAGACGTAGAAGGCCCAGGAATGGAAGCCGATGGGAAGGTGTAGGATGAGGGAAGAGCAGCCGTGGAAACGCAGGAAGAAGTCACAGAAACCGTAGCTTTGGACACCATCATGGCGGTAGACACTGGGGTGCGGAAAGACATGAAGTGGGACAGTAGGCCCCCAACGGAGGGTACCCCTGGAAGGCCTAATGATGCCCAACACTTGGCAAGGTTCTGCGCATCCATGCCTGAAAACTGTACGAGGGGGAGCTGGATCCTCCCTCAAGGGAGGGGGCACTTCCCTGAAAGAGCAGGAGCAGCTACATCAATTACAAAATCTCCTGAACCCTTCCTCGAATCATCTAAAGACAAAGCAATAGACGAAAAAGGGGTAAAATCTTCCTGAGAAGATGATGCAACGAGAAGAGATTTTGGCATGGGAGAGGTAGAACAAGATGGAATGGAGGTGCGAAACCTTCCCAAGACACAGCAACCGATTTCCTCTTATATCTCCTCTTCTTACCAAAATTCTTCCATTGCTCTGAGGCCAATTACGAAACTCAGAACAGGGATTACACACATTACAATCATACGATCTACATCTGCTACAAGTGGTATGTGGGCCTGTATACAAGGAGGCTAAATAACAAGAGCATGAATTATTACCAATAACCAGGCATCTTCTCTGAGGCCTGGATTACTTAGATGATTTATGGGTTTGCATTTTCTGGGAATGCACAAAACACACATATCACACAGAATCACACAAACAAAAAAAAGAGAATGAAAAACCAGAACGCCAAGGCAGGAAGTGCTAAAAACAACCAGCTTCTGAGTGAGAAAGACAACAATTGTCTTGCTTGGAAGGCGGTTAAGAGAGAACTGAAGCATGACAGCATCCACTATAGGGAAACCAGGTCATGCTCCGCCCACCTCTTTCCCTATTGGGTATTTCCCGTTTCCACCAAAACCTTGTGCTATTATTAATAACCAGACTCCAGCTAAGCACCTGAGAAAATCCCCTTATGTTAAGACCAAGGGTTTGTTCGGTATATGAACAAACTGTGTTTATGAAAGAGAAGCATAACATGAGAGGAAAAGAATGATCTACCCTTGCATACTATGGAACAATTAGAGGAATAATTTACTAACACTCATATAGTACTGATTCCTCCTTGAATAACAACCATCTAACAATTGCAACTGAACCGATATAAAATTTAAAGGATATAATACTCAGCAAATATTGATAACTTGACATTCATCATTTAATAAAACAACATAACAACCTTTAAAAATAAATTCTGAAAACTTATTAGCAAAAGACTTAAATTTAACTGCTCATAAATTCTGAAAACTTATTAGTTAAAATCTGCTCATATACGTCAACAAATACAATATCCACCCGCCATTGTGTCTGGCAGTAAAAAAATAGTTGTGCAAGTTAAATGTGTGTGATTATCTTTTCTTGTGTGTTAAAAGTTTTAACTAGAGTGTACAGTACAGTTTCATAACATAATGAGCCTGCTGGGCATTGTTAAGTTTATGCTTATGATTTTTTTTTTTTTGTGAAAGTATCACTTTGTTTGGTTGGCTCCCAGATGCTAAGAAATTTTGAAATGTCTGGTTAAATAAGTGCAATGCATATATATATACTGACCTGTATTTCAGAACAATCACACTACTGCATGTCATTGTTAACAGAATCCATAAAAACAGTTCATATATGAATTTGATTACGGTGATTTTGTTTCACTGTTTGCGGACATGCTCTGAAATCTAAAAGTATCATTTGCAAAAGTCAAATAATACAGTTGTATCTAAAATAATGGCTTTGACAAAAGAGTTTATTTACTCTGTCATCTTATAAGATAAAAACATTGCAATCATGTGCCATTTGCATTCTGGTAATGTTTACATTTTCAAAATCAGCTGACTGAGTTTAACCAACATCATTACTATTCGTTGCTAAGTGAAGCATAATTTGGAGATATGTTTCTTGTAAATTAATAAAGACTACAAACAAATTTTAAATAACATAAAACTGTGATTCGTCAAGTTTAGGTGTTGTTTTGCAGCCTGAACTTTACTCGTTTCTTCAGCCGCATTTACAACCAGCAGCTTTAACTATATAATTTCTTGAAACCTTTTTCTTTGTTGTGTGAAGGATAAAGAAAAATTAATTTTCTTTTTACTTATGGAGGTCACCATTCAGAATTACCAAGTTTTTAACTAGCTGACAATTGTAATGCAACTCTAAATAAACGTGCACTAGTTACAGTAACTAACATTGGCAAATAGCTGTTTCTCAATTCAGTTGTTTAGGTCTGTACTTGCTGATGTCTATGCCTGTATTTTGCTGACGGTGGTCACTTACCATGAGTTTGCTTCTCTCTCTCAGTTTGCCATGCTCTCTCTATTGTATTGTTTATAAAAAAATGTTTACTGTGAGAGAGAAAAGCAAGTAAATGCACAGAGGTGCGTAGTTTAACAGAACACCATGGATGTGTATACATATACACAAGCACTACTGCATTAGGTACAACTGGATGGTATTTAATGAATGGCAAAAGAAATGCTGTACAAGAGAGATAAGGGAGCGGAGGTGTGGACAGTAAGTGTCCAGTGTTTTGTAACTCATGTTTATGTTTTTTATACAGTGCATGATTTTTTTGCATTTAACATATCTTGTAAGTGTACCCAATAAATAGGTGGAACTAGAGCAATCAGCAAGCTTTTGTTAGGTATTGCTGTCCAGTACTGTATTGCATGTATTTTTAGAAGCAATACATTTTGCAGATATATATCTAAAATTGAATATGTGAATAAATATTTAGACTGAGTGAAAATATAAAAACACTATTTAGGACAGGCTATTAATTATTTCATATGGAACTGCTGTTCACTAGAAGCTAAGGGAGTTGCTCTAGGGTACAGTATTGGCTATTTACCAATCTATTAGCGGTTACTTACTGGGAGGGGCAGACCCCCAAACTGTCAAAGTTGAGGTGTCACTGCATTCTCTTATTTTTTAATATTACTGGTCTGGCACTTCACTTACCATATTAAACTCTCTGAATTATTTGTTTAATCGTGGAATATGAATGACTGAAATATTTAATGAAAAAACCGTAGGTAACACATCAGTTTAAGTGTACAAACATTACTTACCTAGGAGAGCTTGAAGCTGGTTGTCTCTTAGTGTCTTCATCCTGCAGAGTGTCTTCATCCTGCGGAATATTATCACCCCTAATCGGACTCACAGCTTCTTCTATGGTGTTACTCGGCTTATCTTCTGGGTCAGGTGACAGTCTCATTTCCATAATGATATCTCCTGTGTCATCATCACTACCTTCAATCTATGTGGGAATAAAACAAAACTTGTAATAAAAAAAGTACTACATAAGTATTTAGAAACTTGCTATAGGAAGTCTTCAGTGTAAAAAAATAACAGGAAGTCTTCAATGTAAAGAAAAAATAACAGGATGAAAGTCCTTCAAACATTTTAAAAAAAAACTGAATTTAACTTTTCATAACAGTTAAACCATTTGTAAAATGTAAAAAGTTCTTTCCATTTTTCCTCTGATCCAGCTTTTCTTTTAAAGTATTACCTGAAATCTGAAGTAATCAAGATTCTCTGCATGAAGAAGTAAACATTATAATAGCTAGGAATATTAAAATAATCACGGCATACAAGATTTTTATTGGCTGCAATTTCAGGTCATAAATACATATATTAGTTCTGTTGTTATTAAGCAGGTAAAGTAAGTAATGACTATGATACTTTTACATAAAAATCTGACAATGTAACATGGTACACACCTACCAAGGTTGTAGAAATTAACCAACAGTCTTTCAGTGACATGCCAGCTGATCTAACCAGTGTGCTACTGTACCGTATTAGGTGTGCTGAAAACTCAGTATCTTAAACTACAATACATTTACTGTAGTGCTAAAATGTACCAGACTGAGTGAATATACATTCTACATGAGACTGTCTTATACTTTTTTTTTTTTTTACAGTGCCCAAGCACTTTCAGCTCATACTGCATTGCTTTGTCTTTCATTGTTCTTCCAACTTTAACCTGTCTTTCAAATCATCCCAAGAAGTAAGACTATGTGATGGGAGTTGGGAAGTAAGACTTTGATCATGTTAAACAATTTATAGCAATAAAAATAGAGTAGGCATTGAGTAATATTTCTAAATTAGTCTGTACACACAACTATATTTTGCAATGTATGAAGTGGGTAATATAGCAAAGAGGATAATTTACTAACACTATTTATATCTAAATCTTGTATAAACGCTGTGTACAAAGATTTAAGTTCTCTCCCATAAACACATGCTGTGATATCTAATGCACTGCATGTATCTTTAAAATGCATAATTAGTCTGTAAGATGCTTAAACTGTTGCAACAGACTGGTAACAAAATGCAGTGTATAAAGGTTTCTAGATCTTCTAAGCATAGATGTCATGCCTGACTCCAACTCACTGTTTAACTGGGTTAACTCACTGTTTAACTGGGCTTGGGACCAGCACTGAGTTGGGCTGGCTTGACTTTCAGTGGCTGAGCACTCCAGACTACCTTGCAAGATTGAATTTAGTTTCAATTGATGGTAAAATATTTAATAAGCTATTTTCCGAAATTAATTAGTAATGAAGGATGGCATGCCAAAATCCATAACTGTCCAAATTCCTATACTGTACTGCCATTGAAAGGATTCAATAAGCATCCCAAGTTCAAAAGTAAAATACATGAAGATTCAAGCTGAGGAAAGAAAAAAAAATTTATTCAAAAAACAGTCAAAGGTGAACTTACCTCATCTACATTGGTTACAGAAAGCTTTGATGATTCTAATGTGATATTTAATTCAGAGCTGTTTAAGCCACTTCTAGGAGGAGTTACTCTTGGGGATGACATAGAATTTTTCTTAATGCCAAGTAACATTGCTACCGGATCATCTATTCCAAGTTTGCTGCAAATGTTAATTGTCTGAGGGTTCATCACAGGTTGTGGCATGCGAACATAGTCCATCTTGGGTCTACCATGAGTCTCACTATATGATCTTGCAGTTGGTGCAAAACAGTCTGGGATTTTCAAATCACAATCCATCATGGCTATGGTCCCTTCAATTTCTTCAGGTGTGGGTGTGAACTGGTACCTGTAAAAGACCAAACACATTAACCTTTACTGTCTATTTTACCATAAATTTTTTTTTTTTATTCATTTTGCCTCTACAGTTTTTACATGAAATATGACTTACACATATAACATTTCTATTTTACACAAAATCTTTTTTGAGACTTACTACTTTTATAAAAAGCAAAATTTTACATTAACCAAAATTTCAAGAGATGCATATCCAACAAAATTATCTTCCAGGACACAAACTGAAGAGCTATCAATAGCCTTGGCAGCCATCATATTTCAAACTGAATTTTGATAAAAATATATTCTACTGCTTTATATTTACTTAGGCTCACTGTTATTTTAGTGTATGTCTTAAAGATCTGTAAGTGACTCTTCATAATCATTTTAAAGTTATCTTTTGCTCCAATTTCCAAAAATTATAATGTACTTGAAAATGTAGCCACGAAATGTAATACTTACCACAAAGTTCAATCTAAATATTATGAGCTACACAAAGCATACCTCCTCTGAAACTCATTCTCTTTTCAAGCTCAAAGATAAAAGGTTGTGACAGAATTACAGTCACAGTAACATTACCCCACTTACCAAAGAAATATCCATGTGAACATACCAATTACAACAAATCTTGTTGTACTTACAATTTCACCAAATGGGAAACTCCATAAACTTAAAGAAAAACGAAAGGAAAAGAAAGCAAGACTCAATGTCCAGTAGCCACAGATTACCTCACGGAACCCATTTGAACACTGGACATAAAAATCTGAATGTCAAGTGAAATATTACCTCTCCGTGCCACCAGGCCCCGGCATGTAGACAGCACGACTACTAACAGAAAGAAGGTGGTTGGTAAGACGAAGGATAGTCAGCCATTCTGCATCATATTTTAATTCTAACGGTTCGGTGGTTGGAACTTCAATTACTTGGAGGAAGTCCCGACGTGGCAAGCACTTGTCGAGCGCCAAGAATTTTGTAATCTTCGGTTTGTGTGTATTTTCGTCCTGTATTGAGAAAGTAGGTTAACACTAGCATCTTTTTTTAAGATATTACGATGACATGGCCCAATGATTCTCAAGCTCTTGTCAGAAAACTTAACTAATACCCAACCATCGTCCCCAGTACTGCTGAGAACAGGGGGAGAACTATGAGGCTGGCTTAAATAATGAAATGTACTGTTAACTAAAGAAATATAATCATGTGGTAAAATACTAATGTAATACAGTACCTACATAACTATAAGAATTCCATGATCTTGTACAATCACAAATATTACCATGGACGATGGAAAGCTGATTAAAGAGTTCATATACTTTCATACTTATATCAAGTGCATAATTAAACTTCTAAACTGTGAAATGACGCTACTTAACTTATATAAAAATCCTCACTAATCAAAAAATGAATAATCAGTCAACTGAAAAAAAAGGCTTCTCAGCCATCTAAAATATAACATATATTCAAAATCACATACAGTTTTGGAGTGTCATGCTCCCTCTTCAATGTGGAGACACTAAACCCCAACTACCACGAAGCTACAATTTACTGCCTCCACAGTGAAGAGGGAGCACAATGTTCCAAAACTGAATGTGGTTTTGAATATATTTGTTCTCCAATATGTGGTTATTTTCAAATTTCGACGTTCAATATTGATCTGTTATCATCAATTCTTGAATGTTGAATGTACTATACAAGTGAAAATAAACTGCTTTTAAAGATGGTCTTTTCCCTGCTATATGGCCAATCAAATACATTACATATTAAATATGTCCCAAATATGGTTACGATGCAACTACTGTAGTTAACAGTGGTAATGTATTTATATACATTATCTAAACTTTGCAAATTTCAGTTTTGTGCACTGACTAAGCTATACTTTATGCAGCGCAGCGCCCTGATCTCTTGAGAGATGTATACCATATGTTTTTATTTTCAATTTGACTAAATTATAGAAAGTTCCCCTTCCCCACTATTCGTGATTACAGATGGCCTAATAGCCATGAGGTATCCGGAAAAAAAAAAAATCAGCAAACACAATCTTAAACATAATAATAATCCCAAAAATATTCGACTCGCAGCTCCTTTTTTTTAATGTTCCTTAAAAACTAATATAGAAAATCAGCTTTTGAGTAATATAGTACATTAAAGTACTTTCATAAAAAAATGAATAAAGGCTCTCCATAAACCCATAAATACATTTCTATTTTTAGGTGTTTCCACATCCTTCTTTCATTATATGGCCCATTAGCTGATAACCATTATAAATTACTTTCCTACATAAATGAAAATAAATATGTAGTGCAAAGTTCAAAAGTTCCATATTAATTCAAAAAAGAATATACAGTATTTAATGCTTTATATACAAAATATCAAATTTCTGTAATTTACAAGGTTTTCACTTTCTCTTATCATTAAATGCACAAATCCAGTAAATTACTTCTAACACAATGTAGAACAAGTGTTTAGACTTGTAGTTATTACCAAAGAGCTGATGATAAAATTATGCTGAATGCACAATATGTGCAAAATGCAAGGCATAATAAAGAGCTGAGGATAAGAAAGTATGGCATTATAGTAAAGGTTTAAGACAAAACCATGATTAATAGGGGCCTATGTAAAGATATTTACTAAAGTGAACATACTATCACTATACACTTAAATATAAAACTTCAGAATAAGTTTACACCTTGAGCAGCAGGAAATCAACTAGCATATAATGCTCAAATAAAAAAAGTTTGTTTTATGAAGCTACAACTCAGAATTTGTAAGGGCTTTCATAAATAAAATCTTCTTTGACCAGAAATGACTTTTGGCAATAACTATACAACCAGTAAGCTGAACTCCAGTCATCAGGTAATTCCTTGTAAATAGGAATACTTGGGTAGTAGTTAAATATAGTTAAATATCTCTAAAGCTAACAGACCTTAGTTACTTTCAATCATGTTATACACTAGTAAGGATTTCCAATATCTACAAGAACATATGAAAATTATCTCAAAACTTATGATAAAAATTTTTCCCAAGTTCAAATATTTTTAACTGTTATAACTTCAATGCAAGACCTATATTAATGGGAAAAAATATTAAAGTTTAGATAATTCTATAGCTGCACAAGGCAGTCTACATTCTGAACACAGCTTATTTCATCAGTTTGTCATTGTTTTGTATTTTATGAAAAGCACTGTCAAACTGAAAGACATATCTTCCTCCCTACCTGAGGCTATAAAATATACCTCCAAGAGCTAGATGAGCTGTTACCCTCAAAGCTCAATCTAAGCAATACAGGCAGTCCCCAGTTATCAGCAGGGATTCTGTTCCCGACTACATGACGATAGCTGAAAATCGGTGATAATAGCGCCAATCCCCAGTTATCAGCGCCGATAGCCGGGGATTGGGGCCAACGATAAGTGGGGATCGTCGGATATCGGCGCCAAAAATCCAGTTATCGTCGTCGCTAGGCAAGCGCCGTAAAACCAGAGACTGCCTGTATTGTGATACAAGATCAGGCCCGTATCTCCATAATGTTTATCCAACCTCAATAAAAATGACATTTTTATAATAAAGTTTTATATATACTGTACTTACCAAATAATTACATAGCTATTAGTTCCACTTGTATGGCAGCTTGAATTCATAATTCATGGTAACACCTCAAACGTCTATGCAGGTGACTAGTTCCACCCACTAGTGGGAATAGCAGATGACCTCATTCTGTTCATGCCTTATGTCCATCAGCAGGGAGGAGGGTGGGCTCCAATTCAGTAATTACTTGGTAAGTATATATAAAACTATATTTTATTATAAAAATGTCATTTTTATATAAGTAACTTAACAAGCTGATTCCTACTCCAAAACATCAAGATAAGCAATAAATTTGAAATAGAAAAACTGCTGGCATTGAAAAACAATGTTTGTTGTTACCTATTAGTTGAGAGAGATACTGCAAGTGTATACTGCCTCTGGTTGGTGCCCATCTTAACTCGTAGTGGCGTGGCGGTACAGCCATGGGTTGCCTCCTACTTAGTGGGAACTCTACAGCAAAGGAAGTACTCTGATGACTAGCAAACCTGATAGGTGCCAGTCCTTGCCTTTGGCGAAGCACCAAAAACAACCAGACAACACTGTCACCTACACTGAGATAAAACCACAACCCATCCAATGAAAGTGGTTGGTGCTTCAGGTCAATTGTACCAACTGGCTCTGCAAGAAAACTTGATACCTTATTACAAGGTGAAGAAACAGTAGGAAAAAATCCTATGTTTCTTTCCGCAATACCATGCCAGTTACTAGAAATTTCAACTTCCATTAAAGTTAGTGAGAAATGAAGATAGATTACATTCCCAGTAGGTCGAAGGCAGAATGAACATGGGGCATAAAATGCATGCAAGCTAAAGAGGTATTGGCTACTCTGACATCCTTGGCCTCACTTATAAATAGGCAAACTGCTCTCCTAATTCCTAATTCTGAGTGTGTCTTACGTTAAAAGTCCATGAGGGCAAAGCGTTCTAGTCAGTGGATGAAACAGGTCCTGCCATATCACCATATGTAGTGGAGGATGGTCCTCTGAAAACTCCAAATGGACAGAGACCCCCCTATTCTCCCACAGAGCTGGAGAGCATTTTGGACACTTAGAGAACAATCTGGCGTCAGGCTGTAGCTGGCGCCAGAAGTGCTGGACGGCAGTCAAGCTAGGAGCTTGGGGCTGGTGGGTGCTCATGGGAGCTAGTGGGCGCTCGGAGCAAGAGCTGGCACCAGGCTGTAACTGGCGCCAAACAAGCAGGGCGTCAGGCAAGCTGGGTACCAGATGAGCTAGAAGCCTGTGACTCTGGAAGCTCTATAGTTGGTGTCAGACAGTAGCTGTCACCCGGCGAACTGGGTGTCAGGCGAGCTAGAAGATCAGGATCAATTGATAAGAAAGTGAGACACAGAGGATGATTATACTTCCAGTACGACTATGTATGTGGAACGAAGTAAAGGACAAATGAGCCTGGAAGATAAGGAGGAAGAGGCTGCTCTGATGTCCATGGCTTTCACTTACAAAGAAGGCAAAATGTTGTTCTTATGCATTGAAAAATATGCCCTTTCAGGATGTGATCTTAGTCCAATCCAGTTCAGGTAAAACTCGAAAGCTGTTAGCTGGACAGAGGGTTCTCTCCTCTTCAGAGCCAATGATGTCCAATAGTTTCCTAAGGGAGAAAGAACGGATCTACAGTTTGAATGGGTCCTTGTTATTGGCTAAAATTCCCAGGATAAACGAGGAAAAAAGCATCTTTCTGTGAAAAGACCCTCTCTAAACAATGGCCTGGATCTCACTAGTGCATCCTAGTCGAAGCCAGAGGCCACTCGGAAATGTGTCTTTCTGTGTAAGTCTTCTGTGTAAGGTTGTAGAGAAGAGGAACGCAAGGGCTCAAACAAGGGACTCGTCGGTCATTCAGAATACATCCAGGTTCCAGAAGACTGGATTCCTTCCTTGCTTGGATATGTCAAAGACAAGATAAGGTCGTCAAAAGCCAGGCCCCTAAGCTTAAACACTTAAGCATAGTTTGATACCTGATACTGATGGAGTACGAAAGATGTAGATCTCCTCAGGAACAGCAGGGGTGTTCCAAAAATGGGCCATAAAAGTCTCACAAGAAGAGGGGTAGAGAACTGTAACCCCAGCTTCAAAAATGGCCCACTTACTCTGTTGCAGATGTATGGTAGACAGTGCTAGAAGAATAATGTCTGCATCCACAAAAGTTTATGCAATATGTCTAGCAGAAAAAAACCTTGTACTGACGAGCTTCCTGAAGCTTCAAAGGTTCCTTGAGGTGACAAATAGGATCACAGTCGGTCTGCCCCATGGACTCCACAGTTCCCATCAGACCAGGGGATGCAAGATCTACCCGGTGGGAAGAACGTGTTCTCAGTTCGTCCACAAGAGCTTTAGATTAATTGAATTGAAAATGCAACCAATCTGTTCTCAGTAGAGGTTCTCTTGCTTGGAGAGAAAACAAGAGAGGAAACTAACCTCCTTCTCTATGTACTGTATATACCCTAGGCCTGTGGTCTCACCTAGAGAGAACTACTGCAGTCCAGGTGTAAACTACGGTCAAGAAGCACTTTTACAGCTCTCCAACATATGTGAGAAGGTTTCATCATCTGGGGGGCATGACCCAGAAACTTCTTGGTTCCCCCATGGGCTCCTCAACCAAGATCCGAGGTGTAAAGTAGAAGACTAGGTCTGGGCTTGGAGGATAAAGGGAGTTCCCTTCTTTGTCTACTGTACAGCCACCATTGCAGGCCTGACTTAAATCCGGGGCTATGGGAAAAAAACGACAGTGTCCGATGTGTTTCCCTGGCCCAGTTGTAATCAAAATACTTCAGTCAGGACAAGAAAGAGGTCAAATGAAGAGGAACGAGGACTTGTGTGCTATAATGCCGCAGAGGTGTCGAAGCACAGGTCCCTGAACTGAGAAACCATGTCTCGGGAGACGGACAATCTGGATTGTCTCCATTCTGCAGACAACCGAGCAATCTTGCAAAACATCGTGCAGCCTCGTGGTCATCTGTGCAGACCAGCTGCCAGCTCTGCGTACTCTTGATAGCTGTGTGGACGCATGGATATCCCATAGTCTCGACGACACCTTGTACAGACCGAAGACTATGCAGAACTGTACGTAGCGAAAAATAATATCAGGAGAGCATATATAAAACTTGAAAGAGTCCATAAGAGCCATAAAAAACCAGCGGTACAGCATAGTCATCTGCAGGCCAGACACAATCCTCTAAACAGAGGAAAACAATAGCTCGTGAGCGGACGCTGGGTGTTCATCACCAGGAGCTGATTACGGTGATGCTGATTACTTGAAGGGGCTGCAAAGAACATTATCCGTCTTCCTTGAGTGACTTTTTTTTCCGAAGCACGAAAAAGGTTGAAAATCCGGAAGTTCAGGCTGAAGTCCACTAGAGGACTCTTGCGACAGAAGCTGTGGTTAAGGAAGAGGAAAACAGTTCTGCGACTGTTTGATTCTCTAGAGGTAAAGAGCACCACAGCTCTCTCTTCCAAAATCAAAGACAAAAGTGGACAATTCTAGAATCAATCCAACTATCCTTGTACACACTGGGCAACAATCCAAGGCGATGACTCTCGGAAAGTTCTAGGGAGTCTCCAACTTCTTAGCCAAAGTTCCTGGTTCCAGTCAAAACAATCCAGAAACTAAACAAAATCTTCGACAAGGAGGATAGTTCCCTCGAAGTACTAGAGGGAGGAATGCCAAAGACACATGCCTTTCTTTCTGACAAAAGTCACTCCTCAAAAAGTCCTTGTCCACAAAGGACAGGGTTGCAATACTAAAGATTGTAGTAACAATGTCTTGAACTCTAAGTGAAGGCGCAACAGACTAAAGATTTGTGAGCAAAGAGTAGGCGCCTGGCAAATGGGGCTGGTGCTGACTACTTGGAATCTGGAGCCAGGCGTTCCATCAGGAACTGGTGCCCAAGAAAGAACAATAGAGTGTTCTGAGTTAAAACCAGGCCTGAGGGTTAAAAAAAAGTGCCGACTGAAAATTGTGGAACGCTTCATGGTTTGTGTGTTGTCCTTGTGCAGGGTCATACTAATCTTATTTGTATTGTTCCAATTTAGAATATGTACTGCCGAAGCAAGTACTTCAGACACTGGGTGCTCTGGAAGAGGACCACTGCCGAGTGATGCTCACACAACACATTAGAACACTACGCCTTCAAGACACCTTTGAATGGCTGTCTAACACTATATCACCATTAAGACACCTTTCTAGTGGCTGTCTGTCGATACCTGGATCACAGGCTCGACTGAGGGGCAACTACCTTTTGCCTAGCTTTTAGCCTATTGGAATGACAAAACATTCAAGAATTACTTTTATAGCAGCATTTATCTGCGGTTTGTGAGTGCCTATGCCTGGAAAAACACCATTCGAAAATTTAATTTAAAGGCAAAACTATTTACCGAAGGCTTCCAAGTAATGTAGGCCCGGTAAACAAAACATAATGCAAAAGTTTCAGGGTAAAGGAATGGCATTGTGGTAGGTTAAATTTGGGTTTGTATGATGAAAGACATTTGTATGAATTAATTGTTCCGTTTTGTTTGCTGTGATGTTTTTATTTTTGTTTGATTTTGTTTTTGTTTCCTTATTAAGTTTGGGTGTGTGTATATGGTGTTTATGAATGTGTTGTTGGTGTTTGATTGTTTAATTAGTCGTTGCTTTTACTTTTTTTTGTTTTGTATTGTATGTCAGGAAGGAGTACACTAGGTAAGTCTGTTTTTTCTGTTTTTTACTTGCAGTTTGCTGAATGCGTCGGAGTAGTGTGGCTTGGTCCCCTTCAACCCAAGGTGTAAGCAGCTGCCTACCTTGGGGTGGTAGCATACAGGGAAAAAAAAAAAAAAAATTGAAGACAGAGGACACTTACTGTGGTAGAGTTTTTTGAAATAGCAGAAAGGATAAGACTGAGAAGTGTAAGGAACATAGAGAGCATGAAGCTGCCAGACTGCAGGAAAGAAACAAATATTTGGTCAGGCTGCTCTTCTTCCTGTTCCTCCATACATGACTCTATAACCTTAAAGGTGCTGATCTCGACACATTTGCTGCAAGGAAAGTGCGACGAAATCCACAACTGACTGATGTTGAGCAAGTTAACTCCCAATCGGAAGACGTGATAGAGACCGTAGTTGGTGCGGAACATTGTAGATTTAGGTTAAGAATTAGGCTTAGGGTAATATTAAGACTGAAATAGCTTAAGTTGCAGTTCTTTAGGTTAAGGTTCTTTTGATAGAAGGGCAGGGAAACTATAGGATTAAGACTGAGTAGAATAAGGTTTGATGAACTATAGTGATCATATCAAGTTTTTTGGTCATTGTAATATTTAAGAAAATAAAGTAGGTTAAGGAAAGCAGAGGGTTTTATTTTGTAACCTCTAAATTTGTTCCCATCATACTGCCCCCAATTGTGTACTATAAAAAGCCCCTACAGCATAACATACGAGAATTATTTTTAGGGCAGAACTATTATCGGCAGCTCGCAAGCAGCCTAAGTAAAAACAAAAGATTGACCTAACGGATTTACTTTTAAGGCAAAATTCTGCTGGAGAATCAACTTAATAATAATAACAAAAAAAAAAAAAAAAAACTCATCCTGAGATTTCATGGTTACTAAATACGTGGTCCAGTGGATGTGTACACCACCGAAATCCAGTTAACTAGAACTGGAAAATAATGAATAAGCTGCTGCCAGTACTCGGTGTTTACGTTGAGCCCGGCAGGAACAGAGTGAGGTTATCTGCTAAAATCGTTCCTAAAATTCCCACTAGTGGGCGGAACTAGTCACTACACAGACATTTGAAGTGTTACCCACGAATTTTGAATTCAAGCTGCCATACAAGTGGAACTAATAGCTATGTAATTAATTGGTAAGTTACATAAAAATCCGCATACAGTATGCCTAATTCATGATTAAATTCTGTCAGATTTTCCTTTCTGCTCTGGAGTGGTAACAGTAAGAATGAAAATATATACAGTATTTCACACCAGTGAGTTTCACTGTCAAGGTCTGAGCAAGGTCCTAAAACCATATTAATTTTATTCAAGAGCAGCTTATTAGTATAGGTAACATTTGAAATTTTCAGTATTTCTTTAGAATGGGTGAAAAATAATAGGGTCCAAGATAGGATTACTGTGCTAAAGTTTACTTCCCCATAGGGGAGTTGTGCTGTCAGTGCACCCCACGCAATGCAGAACAGAATAGAATATTAGAATATAGAATTTAGGACAAAGGCCAAGTGCTGGGACCTATGAGGTCATTCAGTGCTGAAAGGGAAATTCACAGTAAGAAGGTTTGAAAGGCATAACAGGAGGGAAACCTCACAGTTGCACTATGAAACAATTGTTAGAGTGGGTGGAAGTCAGATGGAAGTAAGAGAATATGAACAGAGGTACAGTAAAAGGAATGAAAGAGGTTGTAGCTAGGGGCTGAGGGGACACTGCAAAGACCCTTTAGTAATGCCTACAGTGCACCACGTGAGGTGCATGATGGCACTAGCCCCCTACGGAGTTCATGCAGTGCACTGTAGGCCATTACTTAAGGTTTTCTGCAGTGTCCTTCAGCCACTAGTTGCAATCCCTGTCATTCTTTTTACCTTCCTTCCATTCACATTCTCTTCTTCCACCTTACTTTCCTCCCTCTCCTAACAATTGTTTCATAATGCTACCGTGAGGTTTTCCTCATTTTACTAACAATTGATTCATAATGCTACCGTGAGGTTTTCCTCATTTTACATCTTTAAACCTTTTTAACCTCAATTTCCCTCTCAGCGCTGAATGATCTCATATGTCAAAGTGCTTGGCCTTTGGCCTAAATCTTATATTCCAATCATCCATTCCATAAAATTCACTTATGTGACATCACTAATTCCTGGTATAAATATACAACTAATCATTTTCTTCTCAAAATGACTGCCCCATTAACTGCCAAAATACTCACATTCCACCATAAAGGTTAAACTAGTAATAGGTAAGGAACAAAGAGATAATGTTAGTGAAGGTAACCAAACATTCCAATCTTGAGGAACTATTCACTCAACTGATCTCCCTGGTTTTTTGCCAGTACCATTATATGAGCTTTTAAGCAGTGCACTTTACAAATTAAATAACTGTACCTTATAGCATGATTCAAAACCTGTAAACTGATGGTTTGGTTGTGATTAGGTTCACAAGCACTTGTCTAACCTAATCTCAAATATATATATATATATATATATATATATATATATATATATATATATATATATATATATATATATATATATATATATACATACATACATACATACATACATACATACATACATACATACATACATACATACATACATACATACATACATACATACATACATACATACATACATACACATACACATACACATACACATACACATATATATATATATATATATATATATATATATATATATATATATATATATATATATATATATCCCTTAAACGAGCCTCTATTTACAAAAGAGTCTGCCGTATACCGGCAATATCATTTCGGGAGTTAGCGCTAAGCGGAAAAAAAAGTTTTTTTCAAAAATCACAGCATGCTTAGTTTTTAAGATTAAGAGTTCATTTTTGGCTCCTTTTTTGACATTGCCTGAAGTTTAGTATGCAACCATCAGAAATGAAAAAAATATCATTATCATATATAAATATTGAAATATATGACAGCACAAAAAAAAAATTTCATATATAATTATATACAAATCGCGCTGTGAGCAAAACGGTTAAAGCTAATGAGTTATTTTTTTTCTTTGTATTGTACACTAAATTGCAATGATTTTGGTATATAACAAATTGTAAAATGATCAAAGCAACACAGAGAAAATATTATCACAAAATGATGCATGAATTAAACGCCGCTGGACGTAAAAAAAGTTTTTTTCAAAAATTCACCATAAATCGAAATATTGTGCTAGAGACTTCCCGTTTGTTGAAAAATGAAGGTAACTGATTGAATATTACTAGACTATAAGTGTTTTAGCTTACAATTGCAGTTTTCGACCATTTCGGTTGAATTAAAGTTGACCAAAGGTCAAATTTTTTCTATATATCGTGATTTATATGAAAATATTTCAAAACTGATAAAAGCTACAACCATCGTGATTTATATGAAAATATTTCAAAACTGATAAAAGCTACAACCGTGAGTTATTTTTTGTTGTATTCTACATGAAATTGCACACATTTCCATATATAAAACTTTATGTAACGA